>NC_133325.1:531407802-531726893 GCF_042186555.1 Aquarana catesbeiana | reverse complement strand
TAGGTGGAATATTGTTTATAAATATACATAGGAACTGATTTAACCTGATAAGAATATGCACATAGTTATTTCTCTACATGGGGATTATGGGTGGAATAATGTTTGTAAATATACATAGTAACCTATTTAACCCATTTCTCATAAGAATATGCATATAATTATTTTTCTACATGGGGATTATGGATGGAATATTGTTTTTAAACATACATAGGAATATATTTATCCAATTTCTTATAAAAATACGCATATAATTATTTTTCTACATATGGATTATGGGTGGAATATTGTTTATAAATATACATAGGAACGTATTTAAGCCATTTCTGATTAGATTATGCATATCATTTTTTTTTCTATATGGGGTTATGGGTGGAATATTGTTTATAAATATACATAGGAACCTAATTAAAGCATTTCTGATAAGAATATGCATATAATTTTTTTTCTACATGGGGATTATTGGTGGAATATTGTTTATATACATACATAGGACCCTATTTAACCAATTTCTGATAAGAATATGCATATAAGTATTTTTCTACACAGGGATTATGGGTGAAATATTGTTTATAAATATACATAGGAACCTAATTAAAGCATTTCTGATAAGAATATGCATATAATATTTTTTCTGCATGGGGATTATAGTGGGAAATTGTTTAAAAAATATACATAGGAACCTATTTAACCCATTTCTGATAAGAATATGCATATAATTATTTTTCTACATAGGGATTATGAATGGAATATTCATTCTAGTTAAACATAGGGATTATGAATGGAATATTCATTCTAGTTAAACATACAAAGGAATATATTTAACCCATTTCTGATAAGAATACGAATATAATTATTTTTCTACATGGGGATTATGGGTGGAATATTGTTTATAAATATACATAGGCACATAGTTAACCCAATTTCTGATAAGAATATGTATATAAGTATTTTTCTAGGGATTATGGGTGAAATAGTGTTTATTAATTTACATAGGAACATATTAAACATATTTCTGTTATGAATATGCATAAAATTATTTTTCTACATGGGGATTATGGGTGGAATATTGTTTATAAATATACATAGGACGCTATTTAACCCATTTTTGATACAAATATGCATATAATTATTTTTCTACATAGGGATTATTGGTGGAATACTGTTTTTAAATATACATAGTAACCTATTAAACCCATTTCTCATAAGAATATGCATATAACTATTTTTTTACATGGGGATTATGAATGGAATATTGTAGTTAAACATACATAGGAATATATTTAACCAATTTCTGATAAGAATATGCATATAAGTATTTTTCTACGTAGGGATGATGGGTGAAATATTGTTTATAAATATACATAGGGACCTATTTAGCCCATTTCTGATAAGACTATGCATATCATTATTTTTCTACATGGGGATTATGGGTTCAATATTGTTTATAAATATACATAGGACCTATTTAACCAATTTTCTATTAAGAATATGCATATAATTATTTTTCTACATGGGGATTATAGTTAGAATATTGTTTATAAATATATATAGGAACCTATTTATGCCATTGCTTACAAAAATACGCATATCATTATTTTTCTACATATGGATTATGGGTGGAATATTGTTTATCAATATACATTGTAACCTATTTAACCCATTTCTGTTAACAATATGCATATAATTATTTTTTTTACATGGGGATTATGGATGGAATATTGTTTATAAATTTACATAGCAACATATTAAACCTATTTCTGATATGAATGTGCATCTAATCATATTGCTATATGTGGATTATGGGTTGAATATTGTTTATAAATATACATAGGAACGCGTTTAAGCCATTTCTGATAAGAATATGCATATAATTATTTTTCTACATGGGGATTATGGGTGGAATATTTTTGATACATTTACATAGGAACATATTAAACCTATTTCTGATATGAATATGCATAACATTATTTTTCGACATGGGGATTATGGGTGGAATATTGTTTATAAATATACATAGTAACCTATTTAACCCATTTCTCATAAGAATATGCATATAATTATTTTTCTACATGGGGATTATGGATGGAATATTGTTGTTAAACATACATAGGAATATATTTATCCCATTTATCACATTTCTTATAAAAATAAACATATAATTATTTTTCTACATTTGGATTATGGGTGGAATATTGTTTATAAATATACATAGGAACCTAATTAAAGAATTTCTGATAAGAATATGCATATAATTTATTTCTACATGGGGATTATTGGTGGAATATTGTTTATATACATACATAGGACCCTATTTAACCAATTTGTGATAAGAATATGCATATAAGTATTTTTCTACATAGGGATTATGGGTGAAATATTGTTTATAAATATACATAGGAACCTAATTAGGAATATATTAAACCCATTTCTGATAAGAATATGAATATAATTATTTTTCTACATGTGGATTGTTTGTGGAATATTGTTTATAAATATACATAGGAACGTATTTAAGCCATTTCTGATAAGAATATGCATATAATTATATTTCTACATGGGGATTATGGGTGGAATATTGTTTATACATTTACATAGGAACATATTAAACCTATTTCTGATATGAATATGCATAACATTATTTTTCTACATGGGGATTATGGGTGGAATATTGTTGATAAATATACATAGTAACCTATTTAACCCATTTCTGATAAGTATATGCATATAATTATTTTTCAGTATGGGGATTATAGGTGGAATATTGTTTATAAATATACATAGGAACTGATTTAACCCATTTCTGGTAAGAACATGCATATAATTATTTTCTACATAGGGATTAATGGCGGAATACTGTTTTTAAATATACATAGTAACTTTTTAACCCATTTCTCATAAGAATATACATATAATTCTTTTTCTACATGGGGATTATGGATGGAATATTGTTTCTTAAACATACATAGGAATATATTTATCCAATTTCTTATAAAAATACACATATAATTATTTTGCTACATATGGATTATGGGTGGAATATTGCTTATAAATATACATAGGAACGTATTTAAGCCATTTCTGATAAGAATATGCATATAATTATTTTTCTACATGGGGATTATGGGTGGAATATTGTTTATACATTTACATAGGAACATATTAAACCTATTTCTGATATGAATATGCATAACATTATTTTTCTACATGGGGATTATGGATGGAATATTGTTTATAAATATACATAGTAACCTTTTTAACCCATTTCTGATAAGAATATGCACACAATTATTTCTCTACATGGGGATTATGGGTGGAATATTGTTTATAAATATACATAGTAACCTATTTAACCCATTTCTGATAAGTATATGCATATAATTATTTTTCAGTATGGGGATTATAGGTGGAATATTGTTTATAAATATACATAGGAACTGATTTAACCCATTTCTGGTAAGAACATGCATATAATTATTTTCTACATAGGGATTAATGGCGGAATACTGTTTTTAAATATACATAGTAACTTTTTAACCCATTTCTCACAAGAATATACATATAATTATTTTTCTACATGGGGATTATGGATGGAATATTGTTTCTTAAACATACATAGGAATATATTTATCCAATTTCTTATAAAAATACGCATATAATTATTTTTCTACATATGGATCATGGGTGGAATATTGTTTATAAATATACATAGGAACGTATTTAAGCCATTTCTGATAAGATTATGCATATAATTTCTTTTCTATATGGGGTTATGGGTGGAATATTGTTTATAAATATACATAGGAACCTAATTAAAGCCTTTCTGATAAGAATATGCATATAATTTTTTTTCTACATGGGGATTATTGGTGGAATATTGTTTATATACATACATAGGACCCTATTTAAGCAATTTCTGATAAGAATATGCATATAAGTATTTTTCTACACAGGGATTATGGGTGAAATATTGTTTATAAATATACATAGGAACCTAATTAAAGCATTTCTGATAAGAATATGCATATAATATTTTTTCTGCATGGGGATTATAGTGGGAAATTGTTTAAAAAATATACATAGGAACCTATTTAACCCATTTCTGATAAGAATATGCATATAATTATTTTTCTACATAGGGATTATGAATGGAATATTCATTCTAGTTAAACATAGGGATTATGAATGGAATATTCATTCTAGTTAAACATACAAAGGAATATATTTAACCCATTTCTGATAAGAATACGAATATAATTATTTTTCTACATGGGGATTATGGGTGGAATATTGTTTATAAATATACATAGGCACATAGTTCACCCAATTTCTGATAAGAATATGTATATAAGTATTTTTTCTAGGGATTATGGGTGAAATAGTGTTTATTAATTTACATAGGAACATATTAAACATATTTCTGATATGAATATGCATAAAATTATTTTTCTACATGGGGATTATGGGTGGAATATTGTTTATAAATATACATAGGACGCTATTTAACCCATTTCTGATACGAATATGCATATAATTATTTTTCTACATAGGGATTATTGGTGGAATACTGTTTTTAAATATACATAGTAACCTATTTAACCCAGTTCTCATAAGAATATGCATATAACTATTTTTTTACATGGGGATTATGAATGGGATATTGTAGTTAAACATACATAGGAATATATTTAACCAATTTCTGATAAGAATATGCATATAAGTATTTTTCTACGTACGGATGATGGTTGAAATATTGTTTAGAAATATACATAGGGCCCTTTTTAGCCCATTTCTGATAAGAATATGCATATCATTATTTTTCTACATGGGGATTATGGGTTCAATATTATTTATAAATATACATAGGACCTATTTAACCAATTTTCTATTAAGAATATGCATATAATTATTTTTCTACATGGGGATTATAGTTAGAATATTGTTTATAAATATATATAGGAACCTATTTATGCCATTGCTTACAAAAATACGCATATCATTATTTTTCTACATATGGATTATGGGTGGAATATTGTTTATCAATATACATTGTAACCTATTTAACCCATTTCAGTTAACAAAATGCATATAATTATTTTTTTACATGGGGATTATGGATGGAATATTGTTAATAAATTTACATAGCAACATATTAAACCTATTTCTGATATTAATGTGCATATAATTATACTGGTATATGGGGATTATGGTTTGAATATTGTTTATAAATATACATAGGAACGTATTTAAGCCATTTCTGATAAGAATATGCATATAATTATTTTTCTACATGGGGATTATGGGTGGAATATTGTTTATAAATATACATAGTAACCTATTTAACCCATTTCTGATAAGTATATGCATGTCATTATTATTCAGTATGGGGATTATAGGTGGAATATTGTTCATAAATATACATAGGAACTGATTTAACCTGATAAGAATATGCACATAATTATTTCTCTACATGGGGATTATGGGTGGAATAATGTTTGTAAATATACATAGTAACCTATTTAACCCATTTCTCATAAGAATATGCATATAATTATTTTTCTACATGGGGATTATGGATGGAATATTGTTTTTAAACATACATAGGAATATATTTATCCAATTTCTTATAAAAATACGCATATAATTATTTTTCTACATATGGATCATGGGTGGAATATTGTTTATAAATATACATAGGAACGTATTTAAGCCATTTCTGATAAGATTATGCATATAATTTTTTTTCTATATGGGGTTATGGGTGGAATATTGTTTATAAATATACATAGGAACCTAATTAAAGCCTTTCTGATAAGAATATGCATATAATTTGTTTTCTACATGGGGATTATTGGTGGAATATTGTTTATATACATACATAGGACCCTATTTAAGCAATTTCTGATAAGAATATGCATATAAGTATGTTTCTACACAGGGATTATGGGTGAAATATTGTTTATAAATATACATAGGAACCTAATTAAAGCATTTCTGATAAGAATATGCATATAATATTTTTTCTGCATGGGGATTATAGTGGGAAATTGTTAAAAAAATATACATAGGAACCTATTTAACCCATTTCTGATAAGAATATGCATATAATTATTTTTCTACATAGGGATTATGAATGGAATATTCATTCTAGTTAAACATAGGGATTATGAATGGAATATTCATTCTAGTTAAACATACAAAGGAATATTTTTAACCCATTTCTGATAAGAATACGAATATAATTATTTTTCTACATGGGGATTATGGGTGGAATATTGTTTATAAATATACATAGGCACATAGTTAACCCAATTTCTGATAAGAATATGTATATAAGTATTTTTCTATGGATTATGGGTGAAATAGTGTTTATTAATTTACATAGGAACATATTAAACATATTTCTGATATGAATATGCATAAAATTATTTTTCTACATTGGGATTATGGGTGGAATATTGTTTATAAATTTACATAGCAACATATTAAACCTATTTCTGATATGAATGTGCATATAATTATATCGGTATATGGGGATTATGGGTTGAATATTGTTTATAAATATACATAGGAACGTATTTAAGCCATTTCTGATAAGAATATGCATATAATTATTTTTCTACATGGGGATTATGGGTGGAATATTGTTTATACATTTACATAGGAACATATTAAACCTATTTCTGATATGAATATGCATAACATTATTTTTCTACATGGGGATTATGGGTGGAATATTGTTTATAAATATACATAGTAACCTATTTAACCCATTTCTGATAAGTATATGCATGTCATTATTATTCAGTATGGGGATTATAGGTGGAATATTGTTTATGAATATACATAGGAACTGATTTAACCTGATAAGAATATGCACATAATTATTTCTCTACATGGGGATTATGGGTGGAATAATGTTTGTAAATATACATAGTAACCTATTTAACCCATTTCTCATAAGAATATGCATATAATTATTTTTCTACATGGGGATTATGGATGGAATATTGTTTTTAAACATACATAGGAATAATATATTTATCCAATTTCTTATAAAAATACGCATATAATTATTTTTCTACATATGGATTAAGGGTGGAATATTGTTTATAAATATACATAGGAACGTATTTAAGCCATTTCTGATAAGATTATGCATATAATTTTTTTTCTATATGGGGTTATGGGTGGAATATTGTTTATAAATATACATAGGAACCTAATTAAAGCCTTTCTGATAAGAATATGCATATAATTTGTTTTCTACATGGGGATTATTGGTGGAATATTGTTTATATACATACATAGGACCCTATTTAAGCAATTTCTGATAAGAATATGCATATAAGTATTTTTCTACACAGGGATTATGGGTGAAATATTGTTTATAAATATACATAGGAACCTAATTAAAGCATTTCTGATAAGAATATGCATATAATATTTTTTCTGCATGGGGATTATAGTGGGAAATTGTTAAAAAAATATACATAGGAACCTATTTAACCCATTTCTGATAAGAATATGCATATAATTATTTTTCTACATAGGGATTATGAATGGAATATTCATTCTAGTTAAACATAGGGATTATGAATGGAATATTCATTCTAGTTAAACATACAAAGGAATATATTTAACCCATTTCTGATAAGAATACGAGTATAATTATTTTTCTACATGGGGATTATGGGTGGAATATTGTTTATAAATATACATAGGCACATAGTTAACCCAATTTCTGATAAGAATATGTATATAAGTATTTTTCTAGGGATGATGGGTGAAATAGTGTTTATTAATTTACATAGGAACATATTAAACATATTTCTGTTATGAATATGCATAAAATTATTTTTCTACATGGGGATTATGGGTGGAATATTGTTTATAAATATACATAGGATGCTATTTAACCCATTTTTGATACAAATATGCATATAATTATTTTTCTACATAGGGATTATTGGTGGAATACTGTTTTTAAATATACATAGTAACCTATTAAACCCATTTCTCATAAGAATATGCATATAACTATTTTTTTACATGGGGATTATGAATGGAATATTGTAGTTAAACATACATAGGAATATATTTAACCAATTTCTGATAAGAATATGCATATAAGTATTTTTCTACGTAGGGATGATGGGTGAAATATTGTTTATAAATATACATAGGGACTTATTTAGCCCATTTCTGATAAGAATATGCATATCATTATTTTTCTACATGGGGATTATGGGTTCAATATTATTTATAAATATACATAGGACCTATTTAACCAATTTTCTATTAAGAATATGCATATAATTATTTTTCTACATGGGGATTATAGTTAGAATATTGTTTATAAATATATATAGGAACCTATTTATGCCATTGCTTACAAAAATACGCATATCATTATTTTTCTACATATGGATTATGGGTGGAATATTGTTTATCAATATACATTGTAACCTATTTAACCCATTTCTGTTAACAATATGCATATAATTATTTTTATACATGGGGATTATGGATGGAATATTGTTTATAAATTTACATAGCAACATATTAAACCTATTTCTGATATGAATGTGCATCTAATCATAATGCTATATGTGGATTATGGGTTGAATATTGTTTATAAATATACATAGGAACGCGTTTAAGCCATTTCTGATAAGAATATGCATATAATTATTTTTCTACATGGGGATTATGGGTGGAATATTTTTGATACATTTACATAGGAACATATTAAACCTATTTCTGATATGAATATGCATAACATTATTTTTCTACATGGGGATTATGGGTGGAATATTGTTTATAAATATACATAGTAACCTATTTAACCCATTTCTCATAAGAATATGCATATAATTATTTTTCTACATGGGGATTATGGATGGAATATTGTTGTTAAACATACATAGGAATATATTTATCCCATTTATCCCATTTCTTATAAAAATACACATATAATTATTTTTCTACATTTGGATTATGGGTGGAATATTGTTTATAAATATACATAGGAACCTAATTAAAGAATTTCTGATAAGAATATGCATATAATTTATTTCTACATGGGGATTATTGGTGGAATATTGTTTATATACATACATAGGACCCTATTTAACCAATTTGTGATAAGAATATGCATATAAGTATTTTTCTACATAGGGATTATGGGTGAAATATTGTTTATAAATATACATAGGAACCTAATTAGGAATATATTAAACCCATTTCTGATAAGAATATGAATATAATTATTTTTCTACATGTGGATTGTTTGTGGAATATTGTTTATAAATATACATAGGAACGTATTTAAGCCATTTCTGATAAGAATATGGATATAATTATATTTCTACATGGGGATTATGGGTGGAATATTGTTTATACATTTACATAGGAACATATTAAACCTATTTCTGATATGAATATGCATAACATTATTTTTCTACATGGGGATTATGGGTGGAATATTGTTTATAAATATACATAGTAACCTATTTAACCCATTTCTGATAAGTATATGCATATAATTATTTTTCAGTATGGGGATTATAGGTGGAATATTGTTTATAAATATACATAGGAACTGATTTAACCCATTTCTGGTAAGAACATGCATATAATTATTTTCTACATAGGGATTAATGGCGGAATACTGTTTTTAAATATACATAGTAACTTTTTAACCCATTTCTCACAAGAATATACATATAATTATTTTTCTACATGGGGATTATGGATGGAATATTGTTTCTTAAACATACATAGGAATATATTTATCCAATTTCTTATAAAAATACACATATAATTATTTTGCTACATATGGATTATGGGTGGAATATTGTTTATAAATATACATAGGAACGTATTTAAGCCATTTCTGATAAGAATATGCATATAATTATTTTTCTACATGGGGATTATGGGTGGAATATTGTTTATACATTTACATAGGAACATATTAAACCTATTTCTGATATGAATATGCATAACATTATTTTTCTACATGGGGATTATGGGTGGAATATTGTTTATAAATATACATAGTAACCTAATTAACCCATTTCTGATAAGAATATGCACACAATTATTTCTCTACATGGGGATTATGGGTGGAATAATGTTTGTAAATATACACAGTAACCTATTTAACCCATTTCTCATAAGAATATGCATATAATTATTTTTCTACATGGGGATTATGGATGGAATATTGTTTTTAAACATACATAGGAATATATTTATCCAATTTCTTATAAAAATACGCATATAATTATTTTTCTACATATGGATTATGGGTGGAATATTGTTTATAAATATACATAGGAACGTATTTAAGCCATTTCTGATAAGATTATGCATATCATTTTTTTTCTATATGGGGTTATGGGTGGAATATTGTTTATAAATATACATAGGAACCTAATTAAAGCATTTCTGATAAGAGTATGCATATAATTTTTTTTCTACATGGGGATTATTGGTGGAATATTGTTTATATACATACATAGGACCCTATTTAACCAATTTCTGATAAGAATATGCATATAAGTATTTTTCTACACAGGGATTATGGGTGAAATATTGTTTATAAATATACATAGGAACCTAATTAAAGCATTTCTGATAAGAATATGCATATAATATTTTTTCTGCATGGGGATTATAGTGGGAAATTGTTTAAAAAATATACATAGGAACCTATTTAACCCATTTCTGATAAGAATATGCATATAATTATTTTTCTACATAGGGATTATGAATGGAATATTCATTCTAGTTAAACATAGGGATTATGAATGGAATATTCATTCTAGTTAAACATACAAAGGAATATATTTAACCCATTTCTGATAAGAATACGAATATAATTATTTTTCTACATGGGGATTACGGGTGGAATATTGTTTATAAATATACATAGGCACATAGTTAACCCAATTTCTGATAAGAATATGTATATAAGTATTTTTCTAGGGATTATGGGTGAAATAGTGTTTATTAATTTACATAGGAACATATTAAACATATTTCTGTTATGAATATGCATAAAATTATTTTTCTACATGGGGATTATGGGTGGAATATTGTTTATAAATATACATAGGACGCTATTTAACCCATTTTTGATACAAATATGCATATAATTATTTTTCTACATAGGGATTATTGGTGGAATACTGTTTTTAAATATACATAGTAACCTATTAAACCCATTTCTCATAAGAATATGCATATAACTATTTTTTTACATGGGGATTATGAATGGAATATTGTAGTTAAACATACATAGGAATATATTTAACCAATTTCTGATAAGAATATGCATATAAGTATTTTTCTACGTAGGGATGATGGGTGAAATATTGTTTATAAATATACATAGGGACCTATTTAGCCCATTTCTGATAAGAATATGCATATCATTATTTTTCTACATCTGGATTATGGGTTCAATATTGTTTATAAATATACATAGGACCTATTTAACCAATTTTCTATTAAGAATATGCATATAATTATTTTTCTACATGGGGATTATAGTTAGAATATTGTTTATAAATATATATAGGAACCTATTTATGCCATTGCTTACAAAAATACGCATATCATTATTTTTCTACATATGGATTATGGGTGGAATATTGTTTATCAATATACATTGTAACCTATTTAACCCATTTCTGTTAACAATATGCATATAATTATTTTTTTACATGGGGATTATGGATGGAATATTGTTTATAAATTTACATAGCAACATATTAAACCTATTTCTGATATGAATGTGCATCTAATCATATTGCTATATGTGGATTATGGGTTGAATATTGTTTATAAATATACATAGGAACGTGTTTAAGCCATTTCTGATAAGAATATGCATATAATTATTTTTCTACATGGGGATTATGGGTGGAATATTTTTGATACATTTACATAGGAACATATTAAACCTATTTCTGATATGAATATGCATAACATTATTTTTCTACATGGGGATTATGGGTGGAATATTGTTTATAAATATACATAGTAACCTATTTAACCCATTTCTCATAAGAATATGCATATAATTATTTTTCTACATGGGGATTATGGATGGAATATTGTTGTTAAACATACATAGGAATATATTTATCCCATTTATCCCATTTCTTATAAAAATACACATATAATTATTTTTCTACATTTGGATTATGGGTGGAATATTGTTTATAAATATACATAGGAACCTAATTAAAGAATTTCTGATAAGAATATGCATATAATTTATTTCTACATGGGGATTATTGGTGGAATATTGTTTATATACATACATAGGACCCTATTTAACCAATTTGTGATAAGAATATGCATATAAGTATTTTTCTACATAGGGATTATGGGTGAAATATTGTTTATAAATATACATAGGAACCTAATTAGGAATATATTAAACCCATTTCTGATAAGAATATGAATATAATTATTTTTCTACATGTGGATTGTTTGTGGAATATTGTTTATAAATATACATAGGAACGTATTTAAGCCATTTCTGATAAGAATATGGATATAATTATATTTCTACATGGGGATTATGGGTGGAATATTGTTTATACATTTACATAGGAACATATTAAACCTATTTCTGATATGAATATGCATAACATTATTTTTCTACATGGGGATTATGGGTGGAATATTGTTTATAAATATACATAGTAACCTATTTAACCCATTTCTGATAAGTATATGCATATAATTATTTTTCAGTATGGGGATTATAGGTGGAATATTGTTTATAAATATACATAGGAACTGATTTAACCCATTTCTGGTAAGAACATGCATATAATTATTTTCTACATAGGGATTAATGGCGGAATACTGTTTTTAAATATACATAGTAACTTTTTAACCCATTTCTCACAAGAATATACATATAATTATTTTTCTACATGGGGATTATGGATGGAATATTGTTTCTTAAACATACATAGGAATATATTTATCCAATTTCTTATAAAAATACACATATAATTATTTTGCTACATATGGATTATGGGTGGAATATTGTTTATAAATATACATAGGAACGTATTTAAGCCATTTCTGATAAGAATATGCATATAATTATTTTTCTACATGGGGATTATGGGTGGAATATTGTTTATACATTTACATAGGAACATATTAAACCTATTTCTGATATGAATATGCATAACATTATTTTTCTACATGGGGATTATGGGTGGAATATTGTTTATAAATATACATAGTAACCTAATTAACCCATTTCTGATAAGAATATGCACACAATTATTTCTCTACATGGGGATTATGGGTGGAATAATGTTTGTAAATATACACAGTAACCTATTTAACCCATTTCTCATAAGAATATGCATATAATTATTTTTCTACATGGGGATTATGGATGGAATATTGTTTTTAAACATACATAGGAATATATTTATCCAATTTCTTATAAAAATACGCATATAATTATTTTTCTACATATGGATTATGGGTGGAATATTGTTTATAAATATACATAGGAACGTATTTAAGCCATTTCTGATAAGATTATGCATATCATTTTTTTTCTATATGGGGTTATGGGTGGAATATTGTTTATAAATATACATAGGAACCTAATTAAAGCATTTCTGATAAGAGTATGCATATAATTTTTTTTCTACATGGGGATTATTGGTGGAATATTGTTTATATACATACATAGGACCCTATTTAACCAATTTCTGATAAGAATATGCATATAAGTATTTTTCTACACAGGGATTATGGGTGAAATATTGTTTATAAATATACATAGGAACCTAATTAAAGCATTTCTGATAAGAATATGCATATAATATTTTTTCTGCATGGGGATTATAGTGGGAAATTGTTTAAAAAATATACATAGGAACCTATTTAACCCATTTCTGATAAGAATATGCATATAATTATTTTTCTACATAGGGATTATGAATGGAATATTCATTCTAGTTAAACATAGGGATTATGAATGGAATATTCATTCTAGTTAAACATACAAAGGAATATATTTAACCCATTTCTGATAAGAATACGAATATAATTATTTTTCTACATGGGGATTACGGGTGGAATATTGTTTATAAATATACATAGGCACATAGTTAACCCAATTTCTGATAAGAATATGTATATAAGTATTTTTCTAGGGATTATGGGTGAAATAGTGTTTATTAATTTACATAGGAACATATTAAACATATTTCTGTTATGAATATGCATAAAATTATTTTTCTACATGGGGATTATGGGTGGAATATTGTTTATAAATATACATAGGACGCTATTTAACCCATTTTTGATACAAATATGCATATAATTATTTTTCTACATAGGGATTATTGGTGGAATACTGTTTTTAAATATACATAGTAACCTATTAAACCCATTTCTCATAAGAATATGCATATAACTATTTTTTTACATGGGGATTATGAATGGAATATTGTAGTTAAACATACATAGGAATATATTTAACCAATTTCTGATAAGAATATGCATATAAGTATTTTTCTACGTAGGGATGATGGGTGAAATATTGTTTATAAATATACATAGGGACCTATTTAGCCCATTTCTGATAAGAATATGCATATCATTATTTTTCTACATCTGGATTATGGGTTCAATATTGTTTATAAATATACATAGGACCTATTTAACCAATTTTCTATTAAGAATATGCATATAATTATTTTTCTACATGGGGATTATAGTTAGAATATTGTTTATAAATATATATAGGAACCTATTTATGCCATTGCTTACAAAAATACGCATATCATTATTTTTCTACATATGGATTATGGGTGGAATATTGTTTATCAATATACATTGTAACCTATTTAACCCATTTCTGTTAACAATATGCATATAATTATTTTTTTACATGGGGATTATGGATGGAATATTGTTTATAAATTTACATAGCAACATATTAAACCTATTTCTGATATGAATGTGCATCTAATCATATTGCTATATGTGGATTATGGGTTGAATATTGTTTATAAATATACATAGGAACGTGTTTAAGCCATTTCTGATAAGAATATGCATATAATTATTTTTCTACATGGGGATTATGGGTGGAATATTTTTGATACATTTACATAGGAACATATTAAACCTATTTCTGATATGAATATGCATAACATTATTTTTCTACATGGGGATTATGGGTGGAATATTGTTTATAAATATACATAGTAACCTATTTAACCCATTTCTCATAAGAATATGCATATAATTATTTTTCTACATGGGGATTATGGATGGAATATTGTTGTTAAACATACATAGGAATATATTTATCCCATTTATCCCATTTCTTATAAAAATACACATATAATTATTTTTCTACATTTGGATTATGGGTGGAATATTGTTTATAAATATACATAGGAACCTAATTAAAGAATTTCTGATAAGAATATGCATATAATTTATTTCTACATGGGGATTATTGATGGAATATTGTTTATATACATACATAGGACCCTATTTAACCAATTTGTGATAAGAATATGCATATAAGTATTTTTCTACATAGGGATTATGGGTGAAATATTGTTTATAAATATACATAGGAACCTAATTAGGAATATATTAAACCCATTTCTGATAAGAATATGAATATAATTATTTTTCTACATGTGGATTGTTTGTGGAATATTGTTTATAAATATACATAGGAACGTATTTAAGCCATTTCTGATAAGAATATGCATATAATTATATTTCTACATGGGGATTATGGGTGGAATATTGTTTATACATTTACATAGGAACATATTAAACCTATTTCTGATATGAATATGCATAACATTATTTTTCTACATGGGGATTATGGGTGGAATATTGTTTATAAATATACATAGTAACCTATTTAACCCATTTCTGATAAGTATATGCATATAATTATTTTTCAGTATGGGGATTATAGGTGGAATATTGTTTATAAATATACATAGGAACTGATTTAACCCATTTCTGGTAAGAACATGCATATAATTATTTTCTACATAGGGATTAATGGCGGAATACTGTTTTTAAATATACATAGTAACTTTTTAACCCATTTCTCACAAGAATATACATATAATTATTTTTCTACATGGGGATTATGGATGGAATATTGTTTCTTAAACATACATAGGAATATATTTATCCAATTTCTTATAAAAATACACATATAATTATTTTGCTACATATGGATTATGGGTGGAATATTGTTTATAAATATACATAGGAACGTATTTAAGCCATTTCTGATAAGAATATGCATATAATTATATTTCTACATGGGGATTATGGGTGGAATATTGTTTATACCTTTACATAGGAACATATTAAACCTATTTCTGATATGAATATGCATAACATTATTTTTCTACATGGGGATTATGGGAGGAATATTGTTTATAAATATACATAGTAACCTAATTAACCCATTTCTGATAAGAATATGCACACAATTATTCCTCTACATGGGGATTATGGGTGGAATAATGTTTGTAAATATACACAGTAACCTATTTAACCCATTTCTCATAAGAATATGCATATAATTATTTTTCTACATGGGGATTATGGATGGAATATTGTTTTTAAACATACATAGGAATATATTTATCCAATTTCTTATAAAAATACGCATATAATTATTTTTCTACATATGGATTATGGGTGGAATATTGTTTATAAATATACATAGGAACGTATTTAAGCCATTTCTGATAAGATTATGCATATCATTTTTTTTCTATATGGGGTAATGGGTGGAATATTGTTTATAAATATACATAGGAACCTAATTAAAGCATTTCTGATAAGAGTATGCATATAATTTTTTTTCTACATGGGGATTATTGGTGGAATATTGTTTATATACATACATAGGACCCTATTTAAGCAATTTCTGATAAGAATATGCATATAAGTATTTTTCTACACAGGGATTATGGGTGAAATATTGTTTATAAATATACATAGGAACCTAATTAAAGCATTTCTGATAAGAATATGCATATAATATTTTTTCTGCATGGGGATTATAGTGGGAAATTGTTTAAAAAATATACATAGGAACCTATTTAACCCATTTCTGATAAGAATATGCATATAATTATTTTTCTACATAGGGATTATGAATGGAATATTCATTCTAGTTAAACATAGGGATTATGAATGGAATATTCATTCTAGTTAAACATACAAAGGAATATATTTAACCCATTTCTGATAAGAATACAAGTATAATTATTTTTCTACATGGGGATTATGGGTGGAATATTGTTTATAAATATACATAGGCACATAGTTAACCCAATTTCTGATAAGAATATGTATATAAGTATTTTTCTAGGGATTATGGGTGAAATAGTGTTTATTAATTTACATAGGAACATATTAAACATATTTCTGTTATGAATATGCATAAAATTATTTTTCTACATGGGGATTATGGGTGGAATATTGTTTATAAATATACATAGGATGCTATTTAACCCATTTTTGATACAAATATGCATATAATTATTTTTCTACATAGGGATTATTGGTGGAATACTGTTTTTAAATATACATAGTAACCTATTAAACCCATTTCTCATAAGAATATGCATATAACTATTTTTTTACATGGGGATTATGAATGGAATATTGTAGTTAAACATACATAGGAATATATTTAACCAATTTCTGATAAGAATATGCATATAAGTATTTTTCTACGTAGGGATGATGGGTGAAATATTGTTTATAAATATACATAGGGACCTATTTAGCCCATTTCTGATAAGAATATGCATATCATTATTTTTCTACATGGGGATTATGGGTTCAATATTATTTATAAATATACATAGGACCTATTTAACCAATTTTCTATTAAGAATATGCATATAATTATTTTTCTATATGGGGATTATAGTTAGAATATTGTTTATAAATATATATAGGAACCTATTTATGCCATTGCTTACAAAAATACGCATATCATTATTTTTCTACATATGGATTATGGGTGGAATATTGTTTATCAATATACATTGTAACCTATTTAACCCATTTCAGTTAACAAAATGCATATAATTATTTTTTTACATGGGGATTATGGATGGAATATTGTTAATAAATTTACATAGCAACATATTAAACCTATTTCTGATATTAATGTGCATATAATTATACTGGTATATGGGGATTATGGTTTGAATATTGTTTATAAATATACATAGGAACGTATTTAAGCCATTTCTGATAAGAATATGCATATAATTATTTTTCTACATGGGGATTATGGGTGGAATATTGTTTATACATTTACATAGGAACATATTAAACCATTTCTGATATGAATATGCATAACATTATTTTTCTACATGGGGATTATGGGTGGAATATTGTTTATAAATATACATAGTAACCTATTTAACCCATTTCTGATAAGTATATGCATGTCATTATTATTTAGTATGGGGATTATAGGTGGAATATTGTTCATAAATATACATAGGAACTGATTTAACCTGATAAGAATATGCACATATTTATTTCTCTACATGGGGATTATGGGTGGAATAATGTTTGTAAATATACATAGTAACCTATTTAACCCATTTCTCATAAGAATATGCATATAATTATTTTTCTACATGGGGATTATGGATGGAATATTGTTTTTAAACATACATAGGAATATATTTATCCAATTTCTTATAAAAATACGCATATAATTATTTTTCTACATATGGATCATGGGTGGAATATTGTTTATAAATATACATAGGAACGTATTTAAGCCATTTCTGATAAGATTATGCATATAATTTTTTTTCTATATGGGGTTATGGGTGGAATATTGTTTATAAATATACATAGGAACCTAATTAAAGCCTTTCTGATAAGAATATGCATATAATTTGTTTTCTACATGGGGATTATTGGTGGAATATTGTTTATATACATACATAGGACCCTATTTAAGCAATTTCTGATAAGAATATGCATATAAGTATGTTTCTACACAGGAATTATGGGTGAAATATTGTTTATAAATATACATAGGAACCTAATTAAAGCATTTCTGATAAGAATATGCATATAATATTTTTTCTGCATGGGGATTATAGTGGGAAATTGTTAAAAAAATATACATAGGAACCTATTTAACCCATTTCTGATAAGAATATGCATATAATTATTTTTCTACATAGGGATTATGAATGGAATATTCATTCTAGTTAAACATAGGGATTATGAATGGAATATTCATTCTAGTTAAACATACAAAGGAATATTTTTAACCCATTTCTGATAAGAATACGAATATAATTATTTTTCTACATGGGGATTATGGGTGGAATATTGTTTATAAATATACATAGGCACATAGTTAACCCAATTTCTGATAAGAATATGTATATAAGTATTTTTCTATGGATTATGGGTGAAATAGTGTTTATTAATTTACATAGGAACATATTAAACATATTTCTGATATGAATATGCATAAAATTATTTTTCTACATTGGGATTATGGGTGGAATATTGTTTATAAATTTACATAGCAACATATTAAACCTATTTCTGATATGAATGTGCATATAATTATATCGGTATATGGGGATTATGGGTTGAATATTGTTTATAAATATACATAGGAACATATTTAAGCCATTTCTGATAAGAATATGCATATAATTATTTTTCTACATGGGGATTATGGGTGGAATATTGTTTATACATTTACATAGGAACATATTAAACCTATTTCTGATATGAATATGCATAACATTATTTTTCTACATGGGGATTATGGGTGGAATATTGTTTATAAATATACATAGTAACCTATTTAACCCATTTCTGATAAGTATATGCATGTCATTATTATTCAGTATGGGGATTATAGGTGGAATATTGTTTATGAATATACATAGGAACTGATTTAACCTGATAAGAATATGCACATAATTATTTCTCTACATGGGGATTATGGGTGGAATAATGTTTGTAAATATACATAGTAACCTATTTAACCCATTTCTCATAAGAATATGCATATAATTATTTTTCTACATGGGGATTATGGATGGAATATTGTTTTTAAACATACATAGGAATAATATATTTATCCAATTTCTTATAAAAATACGCATATAATTATTTTTCTACATATGGATTAAGGGTGGAATATTGTTTATAAATATACATAGGAACGTATTTAAGCCATTTCTGATAAGATTATGCATATAATTTTTTTTCTATATGGGGTTATGGGTGGAATATTGTTTATAAATATACATAGGAACCTAATTAAAGCATTTCTGATAAGAATATGCATATAATTTTTTTTCTACATGGGGATTATTGGTGGAATATTGTTTATATACATACATAGGACCCTATTTAAGCAATTTCTGATAAGAATATGCATATAAGTATTTTTCTACACAGGGATTATGGGTGAAATATTGTTTATAAATATACATAGGAACCTAATTAAAGCATTTCTGATAAGAATATGCATATAATATTTTTTCTGCATGGGGATTATAGTGGGAAATTGTTTAAAAAATATACATAGGAACCTATTTAACCCATTTCTGATAAGAATATGCATATAATTATTTTTCTACATAGGGATTATGAATGGAATATTCATTCTAGTTAAACATAGGGATTATGAATGGAATATTCATTCTAGTTAAACATACAAAGGAATATATTTAACCCATTTCTGATAAGAATACGAGTATAATTATTTTTCTACATGGGGATTATGGGTGGAATATTGTTTATAAATATACATAGGCACATAGTTAACCCAATTTCTGATAAGAATATGTATATAAGTATTTTTCTAGGGATGATGGGTGAAATAGTGTTTATTAATTTACATAGGAACATATTAAACATATTTCTGTTATGAATATGCATAAAATTATTTTTCTACATGGGGATTATGGGTGGAATATTGTTTATAAATATACATAGGATGCTATTTAACCCATTTTTGATACAAATATGCATATAATTATTTTTCTACATAGGGATTATTGGTGGAATACTGTTTTTAAATATACATAGTAACCTATTAAACCCATTTCTCATAAGAATATGCATATAACTATTTTTTTACATGGGGATTATGAATGGAATATTGTAGTTAAACATACATAGGAATATATTTAACCAATTTCTGATAAGAATATGCATATAAGTATTTTTCTACGTAGGGATGATGGGTGAAATATTGTTTATAAATATACATAGGGACTTATTTAGCCCATTTCTGATAAGAATATGCATATCATTATTTTTCTACATGGGGATTATGGGTTCAATATTATTTATAAATATACATAGGACCTATTTAACCAATTTTCTATTAAGAATATGCATATAATTATTTTTCTACATGGGGATTATAGTTAGAATATTGTTTATAAATATATATAGGAACCTATTTATGCCATTGCTTACAAAAATACGCATATCATTATTTTTCTACATATGGATTATGGGTGGAATATTGTTTATCAATATACATTGTAACCTATTTAACCCATTTCTGTTAACAATATGCATATAATTATTTTTATACATGGGGATTATGGATGGAATATTGTTTATAAATTTACATAGCAACATATTAAACCTATTTCTGATATGAATGTGCATCTAATCATATTGCTATATGTGGATTATGGGTTGAATATTGTTTATAAATATACATAGGAACGCGTTTAAGCCATTTCTGATAAGAATATGCATATAATTATTTTTCTACATGGGGATTATGGGTGGAATATTTTTGATACATTTACATAGGAACATATTAAACCTATTTCTGATATGAATATGCATAACATTATTTTTCTACATGGGGATTATGGGTGGAATATTGTTTATAAATATACATAGTAACCTATTTAACCCATTTCTCATAAGAATATGCATATAATTATTTTTCTACATGGGGATTATGGATGGAATATTGTTGTTAAACATACATAGGAATATATCTATCCCATTTATCCCATTTCTTATAAAAATACACATATAATTATTTTTCTACATTTGGATTATGGGTGGAATATTGTTTATAAATATACATAGGAACCTAATTAAAGAATTTCTGATAAGAATATGCATATAATTTATTTCTACATGGGGATTATTGGTGGAATATTGTTTATATACATACATAGGACCCTATTTAACCAATTTGTGATAAGAATATGCATATAAGTATTTTTCTACATAGGGATTATGGGTGAAATATTGTTTATAAATATACATAGGAACCTAATTAGGAATATATTAAACCCATTTCTGATAAGAATATGAATATAATTATTTTTCTACATGTGGATTGTTTGTGGAATATTGTTTATAAATATACATAGGAACGTATTTAAGCCATTTCTGATAAGAATATGGATATAATTATATTTCTACATGGGGATTATGGGTGGAATATTGTTTATACATTTACATAGGAACATATTAAACCTATTTCTGATATGAATATGCATAACATTATTTTTCTACATGGGGATTATGGGTGGAATATTGTTTATAAATATACATAGTAACCTATTTAACCCATTTCTGATAAGTATATGCATATAATTATTTTTCAGTATGGGGATTATAGGTGGAATATTGTTTATAAATATACATAGGAACTGATTTAACCCATTTCTGGTAAGAACATGCATATAATTATTTTCTACATAGGGATTAATGGCGGAATACTGTTTTTAAATATACATAGTAACTTTTTAACCCATTTCTCACAAGAATATACATATAATTATTTTTCTACATGGGGATTATGGATGGAATATTGTTTCTTAAACATACATAGGAATATATTTATCCAATTTCTTATAAAAATACACATATAATTATTTTGCTACATATGGATTATGGGTGGAATATTGTTTATAAATATACATAGGAAAGTATTTAAGCCATTTCTGATAAGAATATGCATATAATTATTTTTCTACATGGGGATTATGGGTGGAATATTGTTTATACATTTACATAGGAACATATTAAACCTATTTCTGATATGAATATGCATAACATTATTTTTCTACATGGGGATTATGGGTGGAATATTGTTTATAAATATACATAGTAACCTAATTAACCCATTTCTGATAAGAATATGCACACAATTATTTCTCTACATGGGGATTATGGGTGGAATAATGTTTGTAAATATACACAGTAACCTATTTAACCCATTTCTCATAAGAATATGCATATAATTATTTTTCTACATGGGGATTATGGATGGAATATTGTTTTTAAACATACATAGGAATATATTTATCCAATTTCTTATAAAAATACGCATATAATTATTTTTCTACATATGGATTATGGGTGGAATATTGTTTATAAATATACATAGGAACGTATTTAAGCCATTTCTGATAAGATTATGCATATCATTTTTTTTCTATATGGGGTAATGGGTGGAATATTGTTTATAAATATACATAGGAACCTAATTAAAGCATTTCTGATAAGAGTATGCATATAATTTTTTTTCTACATGGGGATTATTGGTGGAATATTGTTTATATACATACATAGGACCCTATTTAAGCAATTTCTGATAAGAATATGCATATAAGTATTTTTCTACACAGGGATTATGGGTGAAATATTGTTTATAAATATACATAGGAACCTAATTAAAGCATTTCTGATAAGAATATGCATATAATATTTTTTCTGCATGGGGATTATAGTGGGAAATTGTTTAAAAAATATACATAGGAACCTATTTAACCCATTTCTGATAAGAATATGCATATAATTATTCTTCTACATAGGGATTATGAATGGAATATTCATTCTAGTTAAACATAGGGATTATGAATGGAATATTCATTCTAGTTAAACATACAAAGGAATATATTTAACCCATTTCTGATAAGAATACGAATATAATTATTTTTCTACATGAGGATTATGGGTGGAATATTGTTTATAAATATAAATAGGCACATAGTTAACCCAATTTCTGATAAGAATATGTATATAGGTATTTTTCTAGGGATTATGGGTGAAATAGTGTTTATTAATTTACATAGGAACATATTAAACCTATTTCTGATATGAATATGCATAAAATTATTTTTCTACATGGGGATTATGGGTGGAATATTGTTTATAAATTTACATAGCAACATATTAAACCTATTTCTGATATGAATGTGCATATAATTATATTGGTATATGGGGATTATGGGTTGAATATTGTTTATAAATATACATAGGAACGTATTTAAGCCATTTCTGATAAGAATATGCATATAATTATTTTTCTACATGGGGATTATGGATGGAATATTGTTTATACATTTACATAGGAACATATTAAACCTATTTCTGATATGAATATGCATAACATTATTTTTCTACATGGGGATTATGGGTGGAATATTGTTTATAAATATACATAGTAACCTATTTAACCCATTTCTGATAAGTATATGCATGTCATTATTATTCAGTATGGGGATTATAGGTGGAATATTGTTTATAAATATACATAGGAACTGATTTAACCTGATAAGAATATGCACATAATTATTTCTCTACAGGGGGATTATGGGTGGAATAATGTTTGTAAATATACATATTAACCTATTTAACCCATTTCTCATAAGAATATGCATATAATTATTTTTCTACATGGGGATTATGGATGGAATATTGTTTTTAAACATACATAGGAATATATTTATCCAATTTCTTATAAAAATACGCATATAATTATTTTTCTACATATGGATTATGGGTGGAATATTGTTTATAAATATACATAGGAACGTATTTAAGCCATTTCTGATTAGATTATGCATATCATTTTTTTTTCTATATGGGGTTATGGGTGGAATATTGTTTATAAATATACATAGGAACCTAATTAAAGCATTTCTGATAAGAATATGCATATATTTTTTTTTCTACATGGGGATTATTGGTGGAATATTGTTTATATACATACATAGGACCCTATTTAACCAATTTCTGATAAGAATATGCATATAAGTATTTTTCTACACAGGGATTATGGGTGAAATATTGTTTATAAATATACATAGGAACCTAATTAAAGCATTTCTGATAAGAATATGCATATAATATTTTTTCTGCATGGGGATTATAGTGGGAAATTGTTTAAAAAATATACATAGGAACCTATTTAACCCATTTCTGATAAGAATATGCATATAATTATTTTTCTACATAGGGATTATGAATGGAATATTCATTCTAGTTAAACATAGGGATTATGAATGGAATATTCATTCTAGTTAAACATACAAAGGAATATATTTAACCCATTTCTGATAAGAATACGAGTATAATTATTTTTCTACATGGGGATTATGGGTGGAATATTGTTTATAAATATACATAGGCACATAGTTAACCCAATTTCTGATAAGAATATGTATATAAGTATTTTTCTAGGGATTATGGGTGAAATAGTGTTTATTAATTTACATAGGAACATATTAAACATATTTCTGTTATGAATATGCATAAAATTATTTTTCTACATGGGGATTATGGGTGGAATATTGTTTATAAATATACATAGGACGCTATTTAACCCATTTTTGATACAAATATGCATATAATTATTTTTCTACATAGGGATTATTGGTGGAATACTGTTTTTAAATATACATAGTAACCTATTAAACCCATTTCTCATAAGAATATGCATATAACTATTTTTTTACATGGGGATTATGAATGGAATATTGTAGTTAAACATACATAGGAATATATTTAACCAATTTCTGATAAGAATATGCATATAAGTATTTTTCTACGTAGGGATGATGGGTGAAATATTGTTTATAAATATACATAGGGACCTATTTAGCCCATTTCTGATAAGAATATGCATATCATTATTTTTCTACATGGGGATTATGGGTTCAATATTATTTATAAATATACATAGGACCTATTTAACCAATTTTCTATTAAGAATATGCATATAATTATTTTTCTACATGGGGATTATAGTTAGAATATTGTTTATAAATATATATAGGAACCTATTTATGCCATTGCTTACAAAAATACGCATATCATTATTTTTCTACATATGGATTATGGGTGGAATATTGTTTATCAATATACATTGTAACCTATTTAACCCATTTCTGTTAACAATATGCATATAATTATTTTTATACATGGGGATTATGGATGGAATATTGTTTATAAATTTACATAGCAACATATTAAACCTATTTCTGATATGAATGTGCATCTAATCATATTGCTATATGTGGATTATGGGTTGAATATTGTTTATAAATATACATAGGAACGCGTTTAAGCCATTTCTGATAAGAATATGCATATAATTATTTTTCTACATGGGGATTATGGGTGGAATATTTTTGATACATTTACATAGGAACATATTAAACCTATTTCTGATATGAATATGCATAACATTATTTTTCTACATGGGGATTATGGGTGGAATATTGTTTATAAATATACATAGTAACCTATTTAACCCATTTCTCATAAGAATATGCATATAATTATTTTTCTACATGGGGATTATGGATGGAATATTGTTGTTAAACATACATAGGAATATATTTATCCCATTTATCCCATTTCTTATAAAAATACACATATAATTATTTTTCTACATTTGGATTATGGGTGGAATATTGTTTATAAATATACATAGGAACCTAATTAAAGAATTTCTGATAAGAATATGCATATAATTTATTTCTACATGGGGATTATTGGTGGAATATTGTTTATATACATACATAGAACCCTATTTAACCAATTTGTGATAAGAATATGCATATAAGTATTTTTCTACATAGGGATTATGGGTGAAATATTGTTTATAAATATACATAGGAACCTAATTAGGAATATATTAAACCCATTTCTGATAAGAATATGAATATAATTATTTTTCTACATGTGGATTGTTTGTGGAATATTGTTTATAAATATACATAGGAACGTATTTAAGCCATTTCTGATAAGAATATGCATATAATTATATTTCTACATGGGGATTATGGGTGGAATATTTTTGATACATTTACATAGGAACATATTAAACCTATTTCTGATATGAATATGCATAACATTATTTTTCTACATGGGGATTATGGGTGGAATATTGTTGATAAATATACATAGTAACCTATTTAACCCATTTCTGATAAGTATATGCATATAATTATTTTTCAGTATGGGGATTATAGGTGGAATATTGTTTATAAATATACATAGGAACTGATTTAACCCATTTCTGGTAAGAACATGCATATAATTATTTTCTACATAGGGATTAATGGCGGAATACTGTTTTTAAATATACATAGTAACTTTTTAACCCATTTCTCATAAGAATATACATATAATTCTTTTTCTACATGGGGATTATGGATGGAATATTGTTTCTTAAACATACATAGGAATATATTTATCCAATTTCTTATAAAAATACACATATAATTATTTTGCTACATGTGGATTATGGGTGGAATATTGCTTATAAATATACATAGGAACGTATTTAAGCCATTTCTGATAAGAATATGCATATAATTATTTTTCTACATGGGGATTATGGGTGGAATATTGTTTATACATTTACATAGGAACATATTAAACCTATTTCTGATATGAATATGCATAACATTATTTTTCTACATGGGGATTATGGATGGAATATTGTTTATAAATATACATAGTAACCTTTTTAACCCATTTCTGATAAGAATATGCACACAATTATTTCTCTACATGGGGATTATGGGTGGAATAATGTTTGTAAATATACATAGTAACCTATTTAACCCATTTCTCATAAGAATATGCATATAATTATTTTTCTACATGGGGATTATGGATGGAATATTGTTTTTAAACATACATAGGAATATATTTATCCAATTTCTTATAAAAATACGCATATAATTATTTTTCTACATATGGATCATGGGTGGAATATTGTTTATAAATATACATAGGAACGTATTTAAGCCATTTCTGATAAGATTATGCATATAATTTCTTTTCTATATGGGGTTATGGGTGGAATATTGTTTATAAATATACATAGGAACCTAATTAAAGCCTTTCTGATAAGAATATGCATATAATTTTTTTTCTACATGGGGATTATTGGTGGAATATTGTTTATATACATACATAGGACCCTATTTAAGCAATTTCTGATAAGAATATGCATATAAGTATTTTTCTACACAGGGATTATGGGTGAAATATTGTTTATAAATATACATAGGAACCTAATTAAAGCATTTCTGATAAGAATATGCATATAATATTTTTTCTGCATGGGGATTATAGTGGGAAATTGTTTAAAAAATATACATAGGAACCTATTTAACCCATTTCTGATAAGAATATGCATATAATTATTTTTCTACATAGGGATTATGAATGGAATATTCATTCTAGTTAAACATAGGGATTATGAATGGAATATTCATTCTAGTTAAACATACAAAGGAATATATTTAACCCATTTCTGATAAGAATACGAATATAATTATTTTTCTACATGGGGATTATGGGTGGAATATTGTTTATAAATATACATAGGCACATAGTTCACCCAATTTCTGATAAGAATATGTATATAAGTATTTTTTCTAGGGATTATGGGTGAAATAGTGTTTATTAATTTACATAGGAACATATTAAACATATTTCTGATATGAATATGCATAAAATTATTTTTCTACATGGGGATTATGGGTGGAATATTGTTTATAAATATACATAGGACGCTATTTAACCCATTTCTGATACGAATATGCATATAATTATTTTTCTACATAGGGATTATTGGTGGAATACTGTTTTTAAATATACATAGTAACCTATTTAACCCAGTTCTCATAAGAATATGCATATAACTATTTTTTTACATGGGGATTATGAATGGGATATTGTAGTTAAACATACATAGGAATATATTTAACCAATTTCTGATAAGAATATGCATATAAGTATTTTTCTACGTACGGATGATGGTTGAAATATTGTTTAGAAATATACATAGGGCCCTTTTTAGCCCATTTCTGATAAGAATATGCATATCATTATTTTTCTACATGGGGATTATGGGTTCAATATTATTTATAAATATACATAGGACCTATTTAACCAATTTTCTATTAAGAATATGCATATAATTATTTTTCTACATGGGGATTATAGTTAGAATATTGTTTATAAATATATATAGGAACCTATTTATGCCATTGCTTACAAAAATACGCATATCATTATTTTTCTACATATGGATTATGGGTGGAATATTGTTTATCAATATACATTGTAACCTATTTAACCCATTTCAGTTAACAAAATGCATATAATTATTTTTTTACATGGGGATTATGGATGGAATATTGTTAATAAATTTACATAGCAACATATTAAACCTATTTCTGATATTAATGTGCATATAATTATACTGGTATATGGGGATTATGGTTTGAATATTGTTTATAAATATACATAGGAACGTATTTAAGCCATTTCTGATAAGAATATGCATATAATTATTTTTCTACATGGGGATTATGGGTGGAATATTGTTTATACATTTACATAGGAACATATTAAACCATTTCTGATATGAATATGCATAACATTATTTTTCTACATGGGGATTATGGGTGGAATATTGTTTATAAATATACATAGTAACCTATTTAACCCATTTCTGATAAGTATATGCATGTCATTATTATTCAGTATGGGGATTATAGGTGGAATATTGTTCATAAATATACATAGGAACTGATTTAACCTGATAAGAATATGCACATAATTATTTCTCTACATGGGGATTATGGGTGGAATAATGTTTGTAAATATACATAGTAACCTATTTAACCCATTTCTCTTAAGAATATGCATATAATTATTTTTCTACATGGGGATTATGGATGGAATATTGTTTTTAAACATACATAGGAATATATTTATCCAATTTCTTATAAAAATACGCATATAATTATTTTTCTACATATGGATTATGGGTGGAATATTGTTTATAAATATACATAGGAACGTATTTAAGCCATTTCTGATAAGATTATGCATATATTTTTTTTTCTATATGGGGTTATGGGTGGAATATTGTTTATAAATATACATAGGAACCTAATTAAAGCATTTCTGATAAGAATATGCATATAATTTGTTTTCTACATGGGGATTATTGGTGGAATATTGTTTATATACATACATAGGTCCCTATTTAAGCAATTTCTGATAAGAATATGCATATAAGTATTTTTCTACACAGGGATTATGGGTGAAATATTGTTTATAAATATACATAGGAACCTAATTAAAGCATTTCTGATAAAATATGCATATAATATTTTTTCTGCATGGGGATTATAGTGGGAAATTGTTAAAAAAATATACATAGGAACCTATTTAACCCATTTCTGATAAGAATATGCATATAATTATTTTTCTACATAGGGATTATGAATGGAATATTCATTCTAGTTAAACATAGGGATTATGAATGGAATATTCATTCTAGTTAAACATACAAAGGAATATTTTTAACCCATTTCTGATAAGAATACGAATATAATTATTTTTCTACATGGGGCTTATGGGTGGAATATTGTTTATAAATATACATAGGCACATAGTTAACCCAATTTCTGATAAGAATATGTATATAAGTATTTTTCTATGGATTATGGGTGAAATAGTGTTTATTAATTTACATAGGAACATATTAAACATATTTCTGATATGAATATGCATAAAATTATTTTTCTACATTGGGATTATGGGTGGAATATTGTTTATAAATTTACATAGCAACATATTAAACCTATTTCTGATATGAATGTGCATATAATTATATCGGTATATGGGGATTATGGGTTGAATATTGTTTATAAATATACATAGGAACGTATTTAAGCCATTTCTGATAAGAATATGCATATAATTATTTTTCTACATGGGGATTATGGGTGGAATATTGTTTATACATTTACATAGGAACATATTAAACCTATTTCTGATATGAATATGCATAACATTATTTTTCTACATGGGGATTATGGGTGGAATATTGTTTATAAATATACATAGTAACCTATTTAACCCATTTCTGATAAGTATATGCATGTCATTATTATTCAGTATGGGGATTATAGGTGGAATATTGTTTATGAATATACATAGGAACTGATTTAACCTGATAAGAATATGCACATAATTATTTCTCTACATGGGGATTATGGGTGGAATAATGTTTGTAAATATACATAGTAACCTATTTAACCCATTTCTCATAAGAATATGCATATAATTATTTTTCTACATGGGGATTATGGATGGAATATTGTTTTTAAACATACATAGGAATAATATATTTATCCAATTTCTTATAAAAATACGCATATAATTATTTTTCTACATATGGATTAAGGGTGGAATATTGTTTATAAATATACATAGGAACGTATTTAAGCCATTTCTGATAAGATTATGCATATAATTTTTTTTCTATATGGGGTTATGGGTGGAATATTGTTTATAAATATACATAGGAACCTAATTAAAGCATTTCTGATAAGAATATGCATATAATTTTTTTTCTACATGGGGATTATTGGTGGAATATTGTTTATATACATACATAGGACCCTATTTAAGCAATTTCTGATAAGAATATGCATATAAGTATTTTTCTACACAGGGATTATGGGTGAAATATTGTTTATAAATATACATAGGAACCTAATTAAAGCATTTCTGATAAGAATATGCATATAATATTTTTTCTGCATGGGGATTATAGTGGGAAATTGTTTAAAAAATATACATAGGAACCTATTTAACCCATTTCTGATAAGAATATGCATATAATTATTCTTCTACATAGGGATTATGAATGGAATATTCATTCTAGTTAAACATAGGGATTATGAATGGAATATTCATTCTAGTTAAACATACAAAGGAATATATTTAACCCATTTCTGATAAGAATACGAATATCATTATTTTTCTACATGAGGATGATGGGTGGAATATTGTTTATAAATATAAATAGGCACATAGTTAACCCAATTTCTGATAAGAATATGTATATAAGTATTTTTCTAGGGATTATGGGTGAAATAGTGTTTATTAATTTACATAGGAACATATTAAACCTATTTCTGATATGAATATGCATAAAATTATTTTTCTACATGGGGATTATGGGTGGAATATTGTTTATAAATTTACATAGCAACATATTAAACCTATTTCTGATATGAATGTGCATATAATTATATTGGTATATGGGGATTATGGGTTGAATATTGTTTATAAATATACATAGGAACGTATTTAAGCCATTTCTGATAAGAATATGCATATAATTATTTTTCTACATGGGGATTATGGATGGAATATTGTTTATACATTTACATAGGAACATATTAAACCTATTTCTGATATGAATATGCATAACATTATTTTTCTACATGGGGATTATGGGTGGAATATTGTTTATAAATATACATAGTAACCTATTTAACCCATTTCTGATAAGTATATGCATGTCATTATTATTCAGTATGGGGATTATAGGTGGAATATTGTTTATAAATATACATAGGAACTGATTTAACCTGATAAGAATATGCACATAATTATTTCTCTACATGGGGATTATGGGTGGAATAATGTTTGTAAATATACATAGTAACCTATTTAACCCATTTCTCATAAGAATATGCATATAATTATTTTTCTACATGGGGATTATGGATGGAATATTGTTTTTAAACATACATAGGAATATATTTATCCAATTTCTTATAAAAATACGTATATAATTATTTTTCTACATATGGATTATGGGTGGAATATTGTTTATAAATATACATAGGAACGTATTTAAGCCATTTCTGATAAGATTATGCATATCATTTTTTTTCTATATGGGGTTATGGGTGGAATATTGTTTATAAATATACATAGGAACCTGATTAAAGCATTTCTGATAAGAATATGCATATAATTTTTTTTCTACATGGGGATTATTGGTGGAATATTGTTTATATACATACATAGGACCCTATTTAACCAATTTCTGATAAGAATATGCATATAAGTATTTTTCTACACAGGGATTATGGGTGAAATATTGTTTATAAATATACATAGGAACCTAATTAAAGCATTTCTGATAAGAATATGCATATAATATTTTTTCTGCATGGGGATTATAGTGGGAAATTGTTTAAAAAATATACATAGGAACCTATTTAACCCATTTCTGATAAGAATATGCATATAATTATTTTTCTACATAGGGATTATGAATGGAATATTCATTCTAGTTAAACATAGGGATTATGAATGGAATATTCATTCTAGTTAAACATACAAAGGAATATATTTAACCCATTTCTGATAAGAATACGAATATAATTATTTTTCTACATGGGGATTACGGGTGGAATATTGTTTATAAATATACATAGGCACATAGTTAACCCAATTTCTGATAAGAATATGTATATAAGTATTTTTCTAGGGATTATGGGTGAAATAGTGTTTATTAATTTACATAGGAACATATTAAACATATTTCTGTTATGAATATGCATAAAATTATTTTTCTACATGGGGATTATGGGTGGAATATTGTTTATAAATATACATAGGACGCTATTTAACCCATTTTTGATACAAATATGCATATAATTATTTTTCTACATAGGGATTATTGGTGGAATACTGTTTTTAAATATACATAGTAACCTATTAAACCCATTTCTCATAAGAATATGCATATAACTATTTTTTTACATGGGGATTATGAATGGAATATTGTAGTTAAACATACATAGGAATATATTTAACCAATTTCTGATAAGAATATGCATATAAGTATTTTTCTACGTAGGGATGATGGGTGAAATATTGTTTATAAATATACATAGGGACCTATTTAGCCCATTTCTGATAAGAATATGCATATCATTATTTTTCTACATCTGGATTATGGGTTCAATATTGTTTATAAATATACATAGGACCTATTTAACCAATTTTCTATTAAGAATATGCATATAATTATTTTTCTACATGGGGATTATAGTTAGAATATTGTTTATAAATATATATAGGAACCTATTTATGCCATTGCTTACAAAAATACGCATATCATTATTTTTCTACATATGGATTATGGGTGGAATATTGTTTATCAATATACATTGTAACCTATTTAACCCATTTCTGTTAACAATATGCATATAATTATTTTTTTACATGGGGATTATGGATGGAATATTGTTTATAAATTTACATAGCAACATATTAAACCTATTTCTGATATGAATGTGCATCTAATCATATTGCTATATGTGGATTATGGGTTGAATATTGTTTATAAATATACATAGGAACGTGTTTAAGCCATTTCTGATAAGAATATGCATATAATTATTTTTCTACATGGGGATTATGGGTGGAATATTTTTGATACATTTACATAGGAACATATTAAACCTATTTCTGATATGAATATGCATAACATTATTTTTCTACATGGGGATTATGGGTGGAATATTGTTTATAAATATACATAGTAACCTATTTAACCCATTTCTCATAAGAATATGCATATAATTATTTTTCTACATGGGGATTATGGATGGAATATTGTTGTTAAACATACATAGGAATATATTTATCCCATTTATCCCATTTCTTATAAAAATACACATATAATTATTTTTCTACATTTGGATTATGGGTGGAATATTGTTTATAAATATACATAGGAACCTAATTAAAGAATTTCTGATAAGAATATGCATATAATTTATTTCTACATGGGGATTATTGATGGAATATTGTTTATATACATACATAGGACCCTATTTAACCAATTTGTGATAAGAATATGCATATAAGTATTTTTCTACATAGGGATTATGGGTGAAATATTGTTTATAAATATACATAGGAACCTAATTAGGAATATATTAAACCCATTTCTGATAAGAATATGAATATAATTATTTTTCTACATGTGGATTGTTTGTGGAATATTGTTTATAAATATACATAGGAACGTATTTAAGCCATTTCTGATAAGAATATGCATATAATTATATTTCTACATGGGGATTATGGGTGGAATATTGTTTATACATTTACATAGGAACATATTAAACCTATTTCTGATATGAATATGCATAACATTATTTTTCTACATGGGGATTATGGGTGGAATATTGTTTATAAATATACATAGTAACCTATTTAACCCATTTCTGATAAGTATATGCATATAATTATTTTTCAGTATGGGGATTATAGGTGGAATATTGTTTATAAATATACATAGGAACTGATTTAACCCATTTCTGGTAAGAACATGCATATAATTATTTTCTACATAGGGATTAATGGCGGAATACTGTTTTTAAATATACATAGTAACTTTTTAACCCATTTCTCACAAGAATATACATATAATTATTTTTCTACATGGGGATTATGGATGGAATATTGTTTCTTAAACATACATAGGAATATATTTATCCAATTTCTTATAAAAATACACATATAATTATTTTGCTACATATGGATTATGGGTGGAATATTGTTTATAAATATACATAGGAACGTATTTAAGCCATTTCTGATAAGAATATGCATATAATTATTTTTCTACATGGGGATTATGGGTGGAATATTGTTTATACATTTACATAGGAACATAATACAGGGGGTCCCCTACTTACAAACATCCGACTTACAAACGACTCCTACTTACAAACGGAGGGAGACAACAGGAAGTGAGAGGAAATCTACCCCTAGGAAGGGAAATTCACTCCTGTAAGAGTTATTATGGGAAAAAGGTGTCTCCACTGATGCTTCATCACCTATCCTTATTTCCCTAATAACCCCAAATGTTCAAAATCCAATTGTCATTGGGACAGAAAGTGAGGTGAAATCTTCTGAACAGGGGCACAGACAGCAAAACAAATGTTACAGGGGTGATAACCCTTCCCTATGCTATCTACAAAACTTAAAAATAGATTTTTTGGCTGGAACTACACTTAAAAAATTTACCTGTTCCGACTTACAAACAGATTCAACTTAAGAACAAACCTAAAGTCCCTATCTTGTTTGTAACCCGGGGACCCCCTGTAAACCTATTTCTGATATGAATATGCATAACATTATTTTTCTACATGGGGATTATGGGTGGAATATTGTTTATAAATATACACAGTAACCTAATTAACCCATTTCTGATAAGAATATGCACACAATTATTTCTCTACATGGGGATTATGGGTGGAATAATGTTTGTAAATATACACAGTAACCTATTTAACCCATTTCTCATAAGAATATGCATATAATTATTTTTCTACATGGGGATTATGGATGGAATATTGTTTTTAAACATACATAGGAATATATTTATCCAATTTCTTATAAAAATATGCATATAATTATTTTTCTACATATGGATTATGGGTGGAATATTGTTTATAAATATACATAGGAACATATTTAAGCCATTTCTGATAAGATTATGCATATCATTTTTTTTCTATATGAGGTAATGGGTGGAATATTGTTTATAAATATAAATAGGAACCTAATTAAAGCATTTCTGATAAGAGTATGCATATAATTTTTTTTCTACATGGGGATTATTGGTGGAATATTGTTTATATACATACATAGGACCCTATTTAAGCAATTTCTGATAAGAATATGCATATAAGTATTTTTCTACACAGGGATTATGGGTGAAATATTGTTTATAAATATACATAGGAACCTAATTAAAGCATTTCTGATAAGAATATGCATATAATATTTTTTCTGCATGGGGATTATAGTGGGAAATTGTTTAAAAAATATACATAGGAACCTATTTAACCCATTTCTGATAAGAATATGCATATAATTATTTTTCTACATAGGGATTATGAATGGAATATTCATTCTAGTTAAACATAGGGATTATGAATGGAATATTCATTCTAGTTAAACATACAAAGGAATATATTTAACCCATTTCTGATAAGAATACGAGTATAATTATTTTTCTACATGGGGATTATGGGTGGAATATTGTTTATAAATATACATAGGCACATAGTTAACCCAATTTCTGATAAGAATATGTATATAAGTATTTTTCTAGGGATGATGGGTGAAATAGTGTTTATTAATTTACATAGGAACATATTAAACATATTTCTGTTATGAATATGCATAAAATTATTTTTCTACATGGGGATTATGGGTGGAATATTGTTTATAAATATACATAGGATGCTATTTAACCCATTTTTGATACAAATATGCATATAATTATTTTTCTACATAGGGATTATTGGTGGAATACTGTTTTTAAATATACATAGTAACCTATTAAACCCATTTCTCATAAGAATATGCATATAACTATTTTTTTACATGGGGATTATGAATGGAATATTGTAGTTAAACATACATAGGAATATATTTAACCAATTTCTGATAAGAATATGCATATAAGTATTTTTCTACGTAGGGATGATGGGTGAAATATTGTTTATAAATATACATAGGGACTTATTTAGCCCATTTCTGATAAGAATATGCATATCATTATTTTTCTACATGGGGATTATGGGTTCAATATTATTTATAAATATACATAGGACCTATTTAACCAATTTTCTATTAAGAATATGCATATAATTATTTTTCTACATGGGGATTATAGTTAGAATATTGTTTATAAATATATATAGGAACCTATTTATGCCATTGCTTACAAAAATACGCATATCATTATTTTTCTACATATGGATTATGGGTGGAATATTGTTTATCAATATACATTGTAACCTATTTAACCCATTTCTGTTAACAATATGCATATAATTATTTTTATACATGGGGATTATGGATGGAATATTGTTTATAAATTTACATAGCAACATATTAAACCTATTTCTGATATGAATGTGCATCTAATCATATTGCTATATGTGGATTATGGGTTGAATATTGTTTATAAATATACATAGGAACGCGTTTAAGCCATTTCTGATAAGAATATGCATATAATTATTTTTCTACATGGGGATTATGGGTGGAATATTTTTGATACATTTACATAGGAACATATTAAACCTATTTCTGATATGAATATGCATAACATTATTTTTCTACATGGGGATTATGGGTGGAATATTGTTTATAAATATACATAGTAACCTATTTAACCCATTTCTCATAAGAATATGCATATAATTATTTTTCTACATGGGGATTATGGATGGAATATTGTTGTTAAACATACATAGGAATATATTTATCCCATTTATCCCATTTCTTATAAAAATACACATATAATTATTTTTCTACATTTGGATTATGGGTGGAATATTGTTTATAAATATACATAGGAACCTAATTAAAGAATTTCTGATAAGAATATGCATATAATTTATTTCTACATGGGGATTATTGGTGGAATATTGTTTATATACATACATAGGACCCTATTTAACCAATTTGTGATAAGAATATGCATATAAGTATTTTTCTACATAGGGATTATGGGTGAAATATTGTTTATAAATATACATAGGAACCTAATTAGGAATATATTAAACCCATTTCTGATAAGAATATGAATATAATTATTTTTCTACATGTGGATTGTTTGTGGAATATTGTTTATAAATATACATAGGAACGTATTTAAGCCATTTCTGATAAGAATATGGATATAATTATATTTCTACATGGGGATTATGGGTGGAATATTGTTTATACATTTACATAGGAACATATTAAACCTATTTCTGATATGAATATGCATAACATTATTTTTCTACATGGGGATTATGGGTGGAATATTGTTTATAAATATACATAGTAACCTATTTAACCCATTTCTGATAAGTATATGCATATAATTATTTTTCAGTATGGGGATTATAGGTGGAATATTGTTTATAAATATACATAGGAACTGATTTAACCCATTTCTGGTAAGAACATGCATATAATTATTTTCTACATAGGGATTAATGGCGGAATACTGTTTTTAAATATACATAGTAACTTTTTAACCCATTTCTCACAAGAATATACATATAATTATTTTTCTACATGGGGATTATGGATGGAATATTGTTTCTTAAACATACATAGGAATATATTTATCCAATTTCTTATAAAAATACACATATAATTATTTTGCTATATATGGATTATGGGTGGAATATTGTTTATAAATATACATAGGAACGTATTTAAGCCATTTCTGATAAGAATATGCATATAATTATTTTTCTACATGGGGATTATGGGTGGAATATTGTTTATACATTTACATAGGAACATATTAAACCTATTTCTGATATGAATATGCATAACATTATTTTTCTACATGGGGATTATGGGTGGAATATTGTTTATAAATATACATAGTAACCTAATTAACCCATTTCTGATAAGAATATGCACACAATTATTTCTCTACATGGGGATTATGGGTGGAATAATGTTTGTAAATATACACAGTAACCTATTTAACCCATTTCTCATAAGAATATCCATATAATTATTTTTCTACATGGGGATTATGTATGGAATATTGTTTTTAAACATACATAGGAATATATTTATCCAATTTCTTATAAAAATACGCATATAATTATTTTTCTACATATGGATTATGGGTGGAATATTGTTTATAAATATACATAGGAACGTATTTAAGCCATTTCTGATAAGATTATGCATATCATTTTTTTTCTATATGGGGTAATGGGTGGAATATTGTTTATAAATATACATAGGAACCTAATTAAAGCATTTCTGATAAGAGTATGCATATAATTTTTTTTCTACATGGGGATTATTGGTGGAATATTGTTTATATACATACATAGGACCCTATTTAAGCAATTTCTGATAAGAATATGCATATAAGTATTTTTCTACACAGGGATTATGGGTGAAATATTGTTTATAAATATACATAGGAACCTAATTAAAGCATTTCTGATAAGAATATGCATATAATATTTTTTCTGCATGGGGATTATAGTGGGAAATTGTTTAAAAAATATACATAGGAACCTATTTAACCCATTTCTGATAAGAATATGCATATAATTATTCTTCTACATAGGGATTATGAATGGAATATTCATTCTAGTTAAACATAGGGATTATGAATGGAATATTCATTCTAGTTAAACATACAAAGGAATATATTTAACCCATTTCTGATAAGAATACGAATATAATTATTTTTCTACATGAGGATTATGGGTGGAATATTGTTTATAAATATAAATAGGCACATAGTTAACCCAATTTCTGATAAGAATATGTATATAAGTATTTTTCTAGGGATTATGGGTGAAATAGTGTTTATTAATTTACATAGGAACATATTAAACCTATTTCTGATATGAATATGCATAAAATTATTTTTCTACATGGGGATTATGGGTGGAATATTGTTTATAAATTTACATAGCAACATATTAAACCTATTTCTGATATGAATGTGCATATAATTATATTGGTATATGGGGATTATGGGTTGAATATTGTTTATAAATATACATAGGAACGTATTTAAGCCATTTCTGATAAGAATATGCATATAATTATTTTTCTACATGGGGATTATGGATGGAATACTGTTTATACATTTACATAGGAACATATTAAACCTATTTCTGATATGAATATGCATAACATTATTTTTCTACATGGGGATTATGGGTGGAATATTGTTTATAAATATACATAGTAACCTATTTAACCCATTTCTGATAAGTATATGCATGTCATTATTATTCAGTATGGGGATTATAGGTGGAATATTGTTTATAAATATACATAGGAACTGATTTAACCTGATAAGAATATGCACATAATTATTTCTCTACAGGGGGATTATGGGTGGAATAATGTTTGTAAATATACATAGTAACCTATTTAACCCATTTCTCATAAGAATATGCATATAATTATTTTTCTACATGGGGATTATGGATGGAATATTGTTTTTAAACATACATAGGAATATATTTATCCAATTTCTTATAAAAATACGCATATAATTATTTTTCTACATATGGATTATGGGTGGAATATTGTTTATAAATATACATAGGAACGTATTTAAGCCATTTCTGATTAGATTATGCATATCATTTTTTTTTCTATATGGGGTTATGGGTGGAATATTGTTTATAAATATACATAGGAACCTAATTAAAGCATTTCTGATAAGAATATGCATATATTTTTTTTTCTACATGGGGATTATTGGTGGAATATTGTTTATATACATACATAGGACCCTATTTAACCAATTTCTGATAAGAATATGCATATAAGTATTTTTCTACACAGGGATTATGGGTGAAATATTGTTTATAAATATACATAGGAACCTAATTAAAGCATTTCTGATAAGAATATGCATATAATATTTTTTCTGCATGGGGATTATAGTGGGAAATTGTTTAAAAAATATACATAGGAACCTATTTAACCCATTTCTGATAAGAATATGCATATAATTATTTTTCTACATAGGGATTATGAATGGAATATTCATTCTAGTTAAACATAGGGATTATGAATGGAATATTCATTCTAGTTAAACATACAAAGGAATATATTTAACCCATTTCTGATAAGAATACGAGTATAATTATTTTTCTACATGGGGATTATGGGTGGAATATTGTTTATAAATATACATAGGCACATAGTTAACCCAATTTCTGATAAGAATATGTATATAAGTATTTTTCTAGGGATTATGGGTGAAATAGTGTTTATTAATTTACATAGGAACATATTAAACATATTTCTGTTATGAATATGCATAAAATTATTTTTCTACATGGGGATTATGGGTGGAATATTGTTTATAAATATACATAGGACGCTATTTAACCCATTTTTGATACAAATATGCATATAATTATTTTTCTACATAGGGATTATTGGTGGAATACTGTTTTTAAATATACATAGTAACCTATTAAACCCATTTCTCATAAGAATATGCATATAACTATTTTTTTACATGGGGATTATGAATGGAATATTGTAGTTAAACATACATAGGAATATATTTAACCAATTTCTGATAAGAATATGCATATAAGTATTTTTCTACGTAGGGAAGATGGGTGAAATATTGTTTATAAATATACATAGGGACCTATTTAGCCCATTTCTGATAAGAATATGCATATCATTATTTTTCTACATGGGGATTATGGGTTCAATATTATTTATAAATATACATAGGACCTATTTAACCAATTTTCTATTAAGAATATGCATATAATTATTTTTCTACATGGGGATTATAGTTAGAATATTGTTTATAAATATATATAGGAACCTATTTATGCCATTGCTTACAAAAATACGCATATCATTATTTTTCTACATATGGATTATGGGTGGAATATTGTTTATCAATATACATTGTAACCTATTTAACCCATTTCTGTTAACAATATGCATATAATTATTTTTATACATGGGGATTATGGATGGAATATTGTTTATAAATTTACATAGCAACATATTAAACCTATTTCTGATATGAATGTGCATCTAATCATATTGCTATATGTGGATTATGGGTTGAATATTGTTTATAAATATACATAGGAACGCGTTTAAGCCATTTCTGATAAGAATATGCATATAATTATTTTTCTACATGGGGATTATGGGTGGAATATTTTTGATACATTTACATAGGAACATATTAAACCTATTTCTGATATGAATATGCATAACATTATTTTTCTACATGGGGATTATGGGTGGAATATTGTTTATAAATATACATAGTAACCTATTTAACCCATTTCTCATAAGAATATGCATATAATTATTTTTCTACATGGGGATTATGGATGGAATATTGTTGTTAAACATACATAGGAATATATTTATCCCATTTATCCCATTTCTTATAAAAATACACATATAATTATTTTTCTACATTTGGATTGTGGGTGGAATATTGTTTATAAATATACATAGGAACCTAATTAAAGAATTTCTGATAAGAATATGCATATAATTTATTTCTACATGGGGATTATTGGTGGAATATTGTTTATATACATACATAGGACCCTATTTAACCAATTTGTGATAAGAATATGCATATAAGTATTTTTCTACATAGGGATTATGGGTGAAATATTGTTTATAAATATACATAGGAACCTAATTAGGAATATATTAAACCCATTTCTGATAAGAATATGAATATAATTATTTTTCTACATGTGGATTGTTTGTGGAATATTGTTTATAAATATACATAGGAACGTATTTAAGCCATTTCTGATAAGAATATGCATATAATTATATTTCTACATGGGGATTATGGGTGGAATATTGTTTATACATTTACATAGGAACATATTAAACCTATTTCTGATATGAATATGCATAACATTATTTTTCTACATGGGGATTATGGGTGGAATATTGTTTATAAATATACATAGTAACCTATTTAACCCATTTCTGATAAGTATATGCATATAATTATTTTTCAGTATGGGGATTATAGGTGGAATATTGTTTATAAATATACATAGGAACTGATTTAACCCATTTCTGGTAAGAACATGCATATAATTATTTTCTACATAGGGATTAATGGCGGAATACTGTTTTTAAATATACATAGTAACTTTTTAACCCATTTCTCACAAGAATATACATATAATTATTTTTCTACATGGGGATTATGGATGGAATATTGTTTCTTAAACATACATAGGAATATATTTATCCAATTTCTTATAAAAATACACATATAATTATTTTGCTACATATGGATTATGGGTGGAATATTGTTTATAAATATACATAGGAACGTATTTAAGACATTTCTGATAAGAATATGCATATAATTATTTTTCTACATGGGGATTATGGGTGGAATATTGTTTATACATTTACATAGGAACATATTAAACCTATTTCTGATATGAATATGCATAACATTATTTTTCTACATGGGGATTATGGGTGTAATATTGTTTATAAATATACATAGTAACCTAATTAACCCATTTCTGATAAGAATATGCACACAATTATTTCTCTACATGGGGATTATGGGTGGAATAATGTTTGTAAATATACACAGTAACCTATTTAACCCATTTCTCATAAGAATATGCATATAATTATTTTTCTACATGGGGATTATGGATGGAATATTGTTTTTAAACATACATAGGAATATATTTATCCAATTTCTTATAAAAATACGCATATAATTATTTTTCTACATATGGATTATGGGTGGAATATTGTTTATAAATATACATAGGAACGTATTTAAGCCATTTCTGATAAGATTATGCATATCATTTTTTTTCTATATGGGGTAATGGGTGGAATATTGTTTATAAATATACATAGGAACCTAATTAAAGCATTTCTGATAAGAGTATGCATATAATTTTTTTTCTACATGGGGATTATTGGTGGAATATTGTTTATATACATACATAGGACCCTATTTAAGCAATTTCTGATAAGAATATGCATATAAGTATTTTTCTACACAGGGATTATGGGTGAAATATTGTTTATAAATATACATAGGAACCTAATTAAAGCATTTCTGATAAGAATATGCATATAATATTTTTTCTGCATGGGGATTATAGTGGGAAATTGTTTAAAAAATATACATAGGAACCTATTTAACCCATTTCTGATAAGAATATGCATATAATTATTCTTCTACATAGGGATTATGAATGGAATATTCATTCTAGTTAAACATAGGGATTATGAATGGAATATTCATTCTAGTTAAACATACAAAGGAATATATTTAACCCATTTCTGATAAGAATACGAATATAATTATTTTTCTACATGAGGATTATGGGTGGAATATTGTTTATAAATATAAATAGGCACATAGTTAACCCAATTTCTGATAAGAATATGTATATAAGTATTTTTCTAGGGATTATGGGTGAAATAGTGTTTATTAATTTACATAGGAACATATTAAACCTATTTCTGATATGAATATGCATAAAATTATTTTTCTACATGGGGATTATGGGTGGAATATTGTTTATAAATTTACATAGCAACATATTAAACCTATTTCTGATATGAATGTGCATATAATTATATTGGTATATGGGGATTATGGGTTGAATATTGTTTATAAATATACATAGGAACGTATTTAAGCCATTTCTGATAAGAATATGTATATAATTATTTTTCTACATGGGGATTATGGATGGAATATTGTTTATACATTTACATAGGAACATATTAAACCTATTTCTGATATGAATATGCATAACATTATTTTTCTACATGGGGATTATGGGTGGAATATTGTTTATAAATATACATAGTAACCTATTTAAACCATTTCTGATAAGTATATGCATGTCATTATTATTCAGTATGGGGATTATAGGTGGAATATTGTTTATAAATATACATAGGAACTGATTTAACCTGATAAGAATATGCACATAGTTATTTCTCTACATGGGGATTATGGGTGGAATAATGTTTGTAAATATACATAGTAACCTATTTAACCCATTTCTCATAAGAATATGCATATAATTATTTTTCTACATGGGGATTATGGATGGAATATTGTTTTTAAACATACATAGGAATATATTTATCCAATTTCTTATAAAAATACGCATATAATTATTTTTCTACATATGGATTATGGGTGGAATATTGTTTATAAATATACATAGGAACGTATTTAAGCCATTTCTGATTAGATTATGCATATCATTTTTTTTTCTATATGGGGTTATGGGTGGAATATTGTTTATAAATATACATAGGAACCTAATTAAAGCATTTCTGATAAGAATATGCATATAATTTTTTTTCTACATGGGGATTATTGGTGGAATATTGTTTATATACATACATAGGACCCTATTTAACCAATTTCTGATAAGAATATGCATATAAGTATTTTTCTACACAGGGATTATGGGTGAAATATTGTTTATAAATATACATAGGAACCTAATTAAAGCATTTCTGATAAGAATATGCATATAATATTTTTTCTGCATGGGGATTATAGTGGGAAATTGTTTAAAAAATATACATAGGAACCTATTTAACCCATTTCTGATAAGAATATGCATATAATTATTTTTCTACATAGGGATTATGAATGGAATATTCATTCTAGTTAAACATAGGGATTATGAATGGAATATTCATTCTAGTTAAACATACAAAGGAATATATTTAACCCATTTCTGATAAGAATACGAATATAATTATTTTTCTACATGGGGATTATGGGTGGAATATTGTTTATAAATATACATAGGCACATAGTTAACCCAATTTCTGATAAGAATATGTATATAAGTATTTTTCTAGGGATTATGGGTGAAATAGTGTTTATTAATTTACATAGGAACATATTAAACATATTTCTGTTATGAATATGCATAAAATTATTTTTCTACATGGGGATTATGGGTGGAATATTGTTTATAAATATACATAGGACGCTATTTAACCCATTTTTGATACAAATATGCATATAATTATTTTTCTACATAGGGATTATTGGTGGAATACTGTTTTTAAATATACATAGTAACCTATTAAACCCATTTCTCATAAGAATATGCATATAACTATTTTTTTACATGGGGATTATGAATGGAATATTGTAGTTAAACATACATAGGAATATATTTAACCAATTTCTGATAAGAATATGCATATAAGTATTTTTCTACGTAGGGATGATGGGTGAAATATTGTTTATAAATATACATAGGGACCTATTTAGCCCATTTCTGATAAGACTATGCATATCATTATTTTTCTACATGGGGATTATGGGTTCAATATTGTTTATAAATATACATAGGACCTATTTAACCAATTTTCTATTAAGAATATGCATATAATTATTTTTCTACATGGGGATTATAGTTAGAATATTGTTTATAAATATATATAGGAACCTATTTATGCCATTGCTTACAAAAATACGCATATCATTATTTTTCTACATATGGATTATGGGTGGAATATTGTTTATCAATATACATTGTAACCTATTTAACCCATTTCTGTTAACAATATGCATATAATTATTTTTTTTACATGGGGATTATGGATGGAATATTGTTTATAAATTTACATAGCAACATATTAAACCTATTTCTGATATGAATGTGCATCTAATCATATTGCTATATGTGGATTATGGGTTGAATATTGTTTATAAATATACATAGGAACGCGTTTAAGCCATTTCTGATAAGAATATGCATATAATTATTTTTCTACATGGGGATTATGGGTGGAATATTTTTGATACATTTACATAGGAACATATTAAACCTATTTCTGATATGAATATGCATAACATTATTTTTCGACATGGGGATTATGGGTGGAATATTGTTTATAAATATACATAGTAACCTATTTAACCCATTTCTCATAAGAATATGCATATAATTATTTTTCTACATGGGGATTATGGATGGAATATTGTTGTTAAACATACATAGGAATATATTTATCCCATTTATCACATTTCTTATAAAAATAAACATATAATTATTTTTCTACATTTGGATTATGGGTGGAATATTGTTTATAAATATACATAGGAACCTAATTAAAGAATTTCTGATAAGAATATGCATATAATTTATTTCTACATGGGGATTATTGGTGGAATATTGTTTATATACATACATAGGACCCTATTTAACCAATTTGTGATAAGAATATGCATATAAGTATTTTTCTACATAGGGATTATGGGTGAAATATTGTTTATAAATATACATAGGAACCTAATTAGGAATATATTAAACCCATTTCTGATAAGAATATGAATATAATTATTTTTCTACATGTGGATTGTTTGTGGAATATTGTTTATAAATATACATAGGAACGTATTTAAGCCATTTCTGATAAGAATATGCATATAATTATATTTCTACATGGGGATTATGGGTGGAATATTGTTTATACATTTACATAGGAACATATTAAACCTATTTCTGATATGAATATGCATAACATTATTTTTCTACATGGGGATTATGGGTGGAATATTGTTGATAAATATACATAGTAACCTATTTAACCCATTTCTGATAAGTATATGCATATAATTATTTTTCAGTATGGGGATTATAGGTGGAATATTGTTTATAAATATACATAGGAACTGATTTAACCCATTTCTGGTAAGAACATGCATATAATTATTTTCTACATAGGGATTAATGGCGGAATACTGTTTTTAAATATACATAGTAACTTTTTAACCCATTTCTCATAAGAATATACATATAATTCTTTTTCTACATGGGGATTATGGATGGAATATTGTTTCTTAAACATACATAGGAATATATTTATCCAATTTCTTATAAAAATACACATATAATTATTTTGCTACATATGGATTATGGGTGGAATATTGCTTATAAATATACATAGGAACGTATTTAAGCCATTTCTGATAAGAATATGCATATAATTATTTTTCTACATGGGGATTATGGGTGGAATATTGTTTATACATTTACATAGGAACATATTAAACCTATTTCTGATATGAATATGCATAACATTATTTTTCTACATGGGGATTATGGATGGAATATTGTTTATAAATATACATAGTAACCTTTTTAACCCATTTCTGATAAGAATATGCACACAATTATTTCTCTACATGGGGATTATGGGTGGAATATTGTTTATAAATATACATAGTAACCTATTTAACCCATTTCTGATAAGTATATGCATATAATTATTTTTCAGTATGGGGATTATAGGTGGAATATTGTTTATAAATATACATAGGAACTGATTTAACCCATTTCTGGTAAGAACATGCATATAATTATTTTCTACATAGGGATTAATGGCGGAATACTGTTTTTAAATATACATAGTAACTTTTTAACCCATTTCTCACAAGAATATACATATAATTATTTTTCTACATGGGGATTATGGATGGAATATTGTTTCTTAAACATACATAGGAATATATTTATCCAATTTCTTATAAAAATACGCATATAATTATTTTTCTACATATGGATCATGGGTGGAATATTGTTTATAAATATACATAGGAACGTATTTAAGCCATTTCTGATAAGATTATGCATATAATTTCTTTTCTATATGGGGTTATGGGTGGAATATTGTTTATAAATATACATAGGAACCTAATTAAAGCCTTTCTGATAAGAATATGCATATAATTTTTTTTCTACATGGGGATTATTGGTGGAATATTGTTTATATACATACATAGGACCCTATTTAAGCAATTTCTGATAAGAATATGCATATAAGTATTTTTCTACACAGGGATTATGGGTGAAATATTGTTTATAAATATACATAGGAACCTAATTAAAGCATTTCTGATAAGAATATGCATATAATATTTTTTCTGCATGGGGATTATAGTGGGAAATTGTTTAAAAAATATACATAGGAACCTATTTAACCCATTTCTGATAAGAATATGCATATAATTATTTTTCTACATAGGGATTATGAATGGAATATTCATTCTAGTTAAACATAGGGATTATGAATGGAATATTCATTCTAGTTAAACATACAAAGGAATATATTTAACCCATTTCTGATAAGAATACGAATATAATTATTTTTCTACATGGGGATTATGGGTGGAATATTGTTTATAAATATACATAGGCACATAGTTCACCCAATTTCTGATAAGAATATGTATATAAGTATTTTTTCTAGGGATTATGGGTGAAATAGTGTTTATTAATTTACATAGGAACATATTAAACATATTTCTGATATGAATATGCATAAAATTATTTTTCTACATGGGGATTATGGGTGGAATATTGTTTATAAATATACATAGGACGCTATTTAACCCATTTCTGATACGAATATGCATATAATTATTTTTCTACATAGGGATTATTGGTGGAATACTGTTTTTAAATATACATAGTAACCTATTTAACCCAGTTCTCATAAGAATATGCATATAACTATTTTTTTACATGGGGATTATGAATGGGATATTGTAGTTAAACATACATAGGAATATATTTAACCAATTTCTGATAAGAATATGCATATAAGTATTTTTCTACGTACGGATGATGGTTGAAATATTGTTTAGAAATATACATAGGGCCCTTTTTAGCCCATTTCTGATAAGAATATGCATATCATTATTTTTCTACATGGGGATTATGGGTTCAATATTATTTATAAATATACATAGGACCTATTTAACCAATTTTCTATTAAGAATATGCATATAATTATTTTTCTACATGGGGATTATAGTTAGAATATTGTTTATAAATATATATAGGAACCTATTTATGCCATTGCTTACAAAAATACGCATATCATTATTTTTCTACATATGGATTATGGGTGGAATATTGTTTATCAATATACATTGTAACCTATTTAACCCATTTCAGTTAACAAAATGCATATAATTATTTTTTTACATGGGGATTATGGATGGAATATTGTTAATAAATTTACATAGCAACATATTAAACCTATTTCTGATATTAATGTGCATATAATTATACTGGTATATGGGGATTATGGTTTGAATATTGTTTATAAATATACATAGGAACGTATTTAAGCCATTTCTGATAAGAATATGCATATAATTATTTTTCTACATGGGGATTATGGGTGGAATATTGTTTATACATTTACATAGGAATATATTAAACCATTTCTGATATGAATATGCATAACATTATTTTTCTACATGGGGATTATGGGTGGAATATTGTTTATAAATATACATAGTAACCTATTTAACCCATTTCTGATAAGTATATGCATGTCATTATTATTCAGTATGGGGATTATAGGTGGAATATTGTTCATAAATATACATAGGAACTGATTTAACCTGATAAGAATATGCACATAATTATTTCTCTACATGGGGATTATGGGTGGAATAATGTTTGTAAATATACATAGTAACCTATTTAACCCATTTCTCATAAGAATATGCATATAATTATTTTTCTACATGGGGATTATGGATGGAATATTGTTTTTAAACATACATAGGAATATATTTATCCAATTTCTTATAAAAATACGCATATAATTATTTTTCTACATATGGATCATGGGTGGAATATTGTTTATAAATATACATAGGAACGTATTTAAGCCATTTCTGATAAGATTATGCATATAATTTTTTTTCTATATGGGGTTATGGGTGGAATATTGTTTATAAATATACATAGGAACCTAATTAAAGCCTTTCTGATAAGAATATGCATATAATTTGTTTTCTACATGGGGATTATTGGTGGAATATTGTTTATATACATACATAGGACCCTATTTAAGCAATTTCTGATAAGAATATGCATATAAGTATGTTTCTACACAGGGATTATGGGTGAAATATTGTTTATAAATATACATAGGAACCTAATTAAAGCATTTCTGATAAGAATATGCATATAATATTTTTTCTGCATGGGGATTATAGTGGGAAATTGTTAAAAAAATATACATAGGAACCTATTTAACCCATTTCTGATAAGAATATGCATATAATTATTTTTCTACATAGGGATTATGAATGGAATATTCATTCTAGTTAAACATAGGGATTATGAATGGAATATTCATTCTAGTTAAACATACAAAGGAATATTTTTAACCCATTTCTGATAAGAATACGAATATAATTATTTTTCTACATGGGGATTATGGGTGGAATATTGTTTATAAATATACATAGGCACATAGTTAACCCAATTTCTGATAAGAATATGTATATAAGTATTTTTCTATGGATTATGGGTGAAATAGTGTTTATTAATTTACATAGGAACATATTAAACATATTTCTGATATGAATATGCATAAAATTATTTTTCTACATTGGGATTATGGGTGGAATATTGTTTATAAATTTACATAGCAACATATTAAACCTATTTCTGATATGAATGTGCATATAATTATATCGGTATATGGGGATTATGGGTTGAATATTGTTTATAAATATACATAGGAACGTATTTAAGCCATTTCTGATAAGAATATGCATATAATTATTTTTCTACATGGGGATTATGGGTGGAATATTGTTTATACATTTACATAGGAACATATTAAACCTATTTCTGATATGAATATGCATAACATTATTTTTCTACATGGGGATTATGGGTGGAATATTGTTTATAAATATACATAGTAACCTATTTAACCCATTTCTGATAAGTATATGCATGTCATTATTATTCAGTATGGGGATTATAGGTGGAATATTGTTTATGAATATACATAGGAACTGATTTAACCTGATAAGAATATGCACATAATTATTTCTCTACATGGGGATTATGGGTGGAATAATGTTTGTAAATATACATAGTAACCTATTTAACCCATTTCTCATAAGAATATGCATATAATTATTTTTCTACATGGGGATTATGGATGGAATATTGTTTTTAAACATACATAGGAATAATATATTTATCCAATTTCTTATAAAAATACGCATATAATTATTTTTCTACATATGGATTAAGGGTGGAATATTGTTTATAAATATACATAGGAACGTATTTAAGCCATTTCTGATAAGATTATGCATATAATTTTTTTTCTATATGGGGTTATGGGTGGAATATTGTTCATAAATATACATAGGAACCTAATTAAAGCATTTCTGATAAGAATATGCATATAATTTTTTTTCTACATGGGGATTATTGGTGGAATATTGTTTATATACATACATAGGACCCTATTTAAGCAATTTCTGATAAGAATATGCATATAAGTATTTTTCTACACAGGGATTATGGGTGAAATATTGTTTATAAATATACATAGGAACCTAATTAAAGCATTTCTGATAAGAATATGCATATAATATTTTTTCTGCATGGGGATTATAGTGGGAAATTGTTAAAAAAATATACATAGGAACCTATTTAACCCATTTCTGATAAGAATATGCATATAATTATTTTTCTACATAGGGATTATGAATGGAATATTCATTCTAGTTAAACATAGGGATTATGAATGGAATATTCATTCTAGTTAAACATACAAAGGAATATATTTAACCCATTTCTGATAAGAATACGAGTATAATTATTTTTCTACATGGGGATTATGGGTGGAATATTGTTTATAAATATACATAGGCACATAGTTAACCCAATTTCTGATAAGAATATGTATATAAGTATTTTTCTAGGGATGATGGGTGAAATAGTGTTTATTAATTTACATAGGAACATATTAAACATATTTCTGTTATGAATATGCATAAAATTATTTTTCTACATGGGGATTATGGGTGGAATATTGTTTATAAATATACATAGGATGCTATTTAACCCATTTTTGATACAAATATGCATATAATTATTTTTCTACATAGGGATTATTGGTGGAATACTGTTTTTAAATATACATAGTAACCTATTAAACCCATTTCTCATAAGAATATGCATATAACTATTTTTTTACATGGGGATTATGAATGGAATATTGTAGTTAAACATACATAGGAATATATTTAACCAATTTCTGATAAGAATATGCATATAAGTATTTTTCTACGTAGGGATGATGGGTGAAATATTGTTTATAAATATACATAGGGACTTATTTAGCCCATTTCTGATAAGAATATGCATATCATTATTTTTCTACATGGGGATTATGGGTTCAATATTATTTATAAATATACATAGGACCTATTTAACCAATTTTCTATTAAGAATATGCATATAATTATTTTTCTACATGGGGATTATAGTTAGAATATTGTTTATAAATATATATAGGAACCTATTTATGCCATTGCTTACAAAAATACGCATATCATTATTTTTCTACATATGGATTATGGGTGGAATATTGTTTATCAATATACATTGTAACCTATTTAACCCATTTCTGTTAACAATATGCATATAATTATTTTTATACATGGGGATTATGGATGGAATATTGTTTATAAATTTACATAGCAACATATTAAACCTATTTCTGATATGAATGTGCATCTAATCATAATGCTATATGTGGATTATGGGTTGAATATTGTTTATAAATATACATAGGAACGCGTTTAAGCCATTTCTGATAAGAATATGCATATAATTATTTTTCTACATGGGGATTATGGGTGGAATATTTTTGATACATTTACATAGGAACATATTAAACCTATTTCTGATATGAATATGCATAACATTATTTTTCTACATGGGGATTATGGGTGGAATATTGTTTATAAATATACATAGTAACCTATTTAACCCATTTCTCATAAGAATATGCATATAATTATTTTTCTACATGGGGATTATGGATGGAATATTGTTGTTAAACATACATAGGAATATATTTATCCCATTTATCCCATTTCTTATAAAAATACACATATAATTATTTTTCTACATTTGGATTATGGGTGGAATATTGTTTATAAATATACATAGGAACCTAATTAAAGAATTTCTGATAAGAATATGCATATAATTTATTTCTACATGGGGATTATTGGTGGAATATTGTTTATATACATACATAGGACCCTATTTAACCAATTTGTGATAAGAATATGCATATAAGTATTTTTCTACATAGGGATTATGGGTGAAATATTGTTTATAAATATACATAGGAACCTAATTAGGAATATATTAAACCCATTTCTGATAAGAATATGAATATAATTATTTTTCTACATGTGGATTGTTTGTGGAATATTGTTTATAAATATACATAGGAACGTATTTAAGCCATTTCTGATAAGAATATGGATATAATTATATTTCTACATGGGGATTATGGGTGGAATATTGTTTATACATTTACATAGGAACATATTAAACCTATTTCTGATATGAATATGCATAACATTATTTTTCTACATGGGGATTATGGGTGGAATATTGTTTATAAATATACATAGTAACCTATTTAACCCATTTCTGATAAGTATATGCATATAATTATTTTTCAGTATGGGGATTATAGGTGGAATATTGTTTATAAATATACATAGGAACTGATTTAACCCATTTCTGGTAAGAACATGCATATAATTATTTTCTACATAGGGATTAATGGCGGAATACTGTTTTTAAATATACATAGTAACTTTTTAACCCATTTCTCACAAGAATATACATATAATTATTTTTCTACATGGGGATTATGGATGGAATATTGTTTCTTAAACATACATAGGAATATATTTATCCAATTTCTTATAAAAATACACATATAATTATTTTGCTACATATGGATTATGGGTGGAATATTGTTTATAAATATACATAGGAACGTATTTAAGCCATTTCTGATAAGAATATGCATATAATTATTTTTCTACATGGGGATTATGGGTGGAATATTGTTTATACATTTACATAGGAACATATTAAACCTATTTCTGATATGAATATGCATAACATTATTTTTCTACATGGGGATTATGGGTGGAATATTGTTTATAAATATACATAGTAACCTAATTAACCCATTTCTGATAAGAATATGCACACAATTATTTCTCTACATGGGGATTATGGGTGGAATAATGTTTGTAAATATACACAGTAACCTATTTAACCCATTTCTCATAAGAATATGCATATAATTATTTTTCTACATGGGGATTATGGATGGAATATTGTTTTTAAACATACATAGGAATATATTTATCCAATTTCTTATAAAAATACGCATATAATTATTTTTCTACATATGGATTATGGGTGGAATATTGTTTATAAATATACATAGGAACGTATTGAAGCCATTTCTGATAAGATTATGCATATCATTTTTTTTCTATATGGGGTTATGGGTGGAATATTGTTTATAAATATACATAGGAACCTAATTAAAGCATTTCTGATAAGAGTATGCATATAATTTTTTTTCTACATGGGGATTATTGGTGGAATATTGTTTATATACATACATAGGACCCTATTTAACCAATTTCTGATAAGAATATGCATATAAGTATTTTTCTACACAGGGATTATGGGTGAAATATTGTTTATAAATATACATAGGAACCTAATTAAAGCATTTCTGATAAGAATATGCATATAATATTTTTTCTGCATGGGGATTATAGTGGGAAATTGTTTAAAAAATATACATAGGAACCTATTTAACCCATTTCTGATAAGAATATGCATATAATTATTTTTCTACATAGGGATTATGAATGGAATATTCATTCTAGTTAAACATAGGGATTATGAATGGAATATTCATTCTAGTTAAACATACAAAGGAATATATTTAACCCATTTCTGATAAGAATACGAATATAATTATTTTTCTACATGGGGATTACGGGTGGAATATTGTTTATAAATATACATAGGCACATAGTTAACCCAATTTCTGATAAGAATATGTATATAAGTATTTTTCTAGGGATTATGGGTGAAATAGTGTTTATTAATTTACATAGGAACATATTAAACATATTTCTGTTATGAATATGCATAAAATTATTTTTCTACATGGGGATTATGGGTGGAATATTGTTTATAAATATACACAGGACGCTATTTAACCCATTTTTGATACAAATATGCATATAATTATTTTTCTACATAGGGATTATTGGTGGAATACTGTTTTTAAATATACATAGTAACCTATTAAACCCATTTCTCATAAGAATATGCATATAACTATTTTTTTACATGGGGATTATGAATGGAATATTGTAGTTAAACATACATAGGAATATATTTAACCAATTTCTGATAAGAATATGCATATAAGTATTTTTCTACGTAGGGATGATGGGTGAAATATTGTTTATAAATATACATAGGGACCTATTTAGCCCATTTCTGATAAGAATATGCATATCATTATTTTTCTACATCTGGATTATGGGTTCAATATTGTTTATAAATATACATAGGACCTATTTAACCAATTTTCTATTAAGAATATGCATATAATTATTTTTCTACATGGGGATTATAGTTAGAATATTGTTTATAAATATATATAGGAACCTATTTATGCCATTGCTTACAAAAATACGCATATCATTATTTTTCTACATATGGATTATGGGTGGAATATTGTTTATCAATATACATTGTAACCTATTTAACCCATTTCAGTTAACAAAATGCATATAATTATTTTTTTACATGGGGATTATGGATGGAATATTGTTAATAAATTTACATAGCAACATATTAAACCTATTTCTGATATTAATGTGCATATAATTATACTGGTATATGGGGATTATGGTTTGAATATTGTTTATAAATATACATAGGAACGTATTTAAGCCATTTCTGATAAGAATATGCATATAATTATTTTTCTACATGGGGATTATGGGTGGAATATTGTTTATACATTTACATAGGAACATATTAAACCATTTCTGATATGAATATGCATAACATTATTTTTCTACATGGGGATTATGGGTGGAATATTGTTTATAAATATACATAGTAACCTATTTAACCCATTTCTGATAAGTATATGCATGTCATTATTATTTAGTATGGGGATTATAGGTGGAATATTGTTCATAAATATACATAGGAACTGATTTAACCTGATAAGAATATGCACATATTTATTTCTCTACATGGGGATTATGGGTGGAATAATGTTTGTAAATATACATAGTAACCTATTTAACCCATTTCTCATAAGAATATGCATATAATTATTTTTCTACATGGGGATTATGGATGGAATATTGGTTTTAAACATACATAGGAATATATTTATCCAATTTCTTATAAAAATACGCATATAATTATTTTTCTACATATGGATCATGGGTGGAATATTGTTTATAAATATACATAGGAACGTATTTAAGCCATTTCTGATAAGATTATGCATATAATTTTTTTTCTATATGGGGTTATGGGTGGAATATTGTTTATAAATATACATAGGAACCTAATTAAAGCCTTTCTGATAAGAATATGCATATAATTTGTTTTCTACATGGGGATTATTGGTGGAATATTGTTTATATACATACATAGGACCCTATTTAAGCAATTTCTGATAAGAATATGCATATAAGTATGTTTCTACACAGGGATTATGGGTGAAATATTGTTTATAAATATACATAGGAACCTAATTAAAGCATTTCTGATAAGAATATGCATATAATATTTTTTCTGCATGGGGATTATAGTGGGAAATTGTTAAAAAAATATACATAGGAACCTATTTAACCCATTTCTGATAAGAATATGCATATAATTATTTTTCTACATAGGGATTATGAATGGAATATTCATTCTAGTTAAACATAGGGATTATGAATGGAATATTCATTCTAGTTAAACATACAAAGGAATATTTTTAACCCATTTCTGATAAGAATACGAATATAATTATTTTTCTACATGGGGATTATGGGTGGAATATTGTTTATAAATATACATAGGCACATAGTTAACCCAATTTCTGATAAGAATATGTATATAAGTATTTTTCTATGGATTATGGGTGAAATAGTGTTTATTAATTTACATAGGAACATATTAAACATATTTCTGATATGAATATGCATAAAATTATTTTTCTACATTGGGATTATGGGTGGAATATTGTTTATAAATTTACATAGCAACATATTAAACCTATTTCTGATATGAATGTGCATATAATTATATCGGTATATGGGGATTATGGGTTGAATATTGTTTATAAATATACATAGGAACATATTTAAGCCATTTCTGATAAGAATATGCATATAATTATTTTTCTACATGGGGATTATGGGTGGAATATTGTTTATACATTTACATAGGAACATATTAAACCTATTTCTGATATGAATATGCATAACATTATTTTTCTACATGGGGATTATGGGTGGAATATTGTTTATAAATATACATAGTAACCTATTTAACCCATTTCTGATAAGTATATGCATGTCATTATTATTCAGTATGGGGATTATAGGTGGAATATTGTTTATGAATATACATAGGAACTGATTTAACCTGATAAGAATATGCACATAATTATTTCTCTACATGGGGATTATGGGTGGAATAATGTTTGTAAATATACATAGTAACCTATTTAACCCATTTCTCATAAGAATATGCATATAATTATTTTTCTACATGGGGATTATGGATGGAATATTGTTTTTAAACATACATAGGAATAATATATTTATCCAATTTCTTATAAAAAATACGCATATAATTATTTTTCTACATATGGATTAAGGGTGGAATATTGTTTATAAATATACATAGGAACGTATTTAAGCCATTTCTGATAAGATTATGCATATAATTTTTTTTCTATATGGGGTTATGGGTGGAATATTGTTTACAAATATACATAGGAACCTAATTAAAGCATTTCTGATAAGAATATGCATATAATTTTTTTTCTACATGGGGATTATTGGTGGAATATTGTTTATATACATACATAGGACCCTATTTAAGCAATTTCTGATAAGAATATGCATATAAGTATTTTTCTACACAGGGATTATGGGTGAAATATTGTTTATAAATATACATAGGAACCTAATTAAAGCATTTCTGATAAGAATATGCATATAATATTTTTTCTGCATGGGGATTATAGTGGGAAATTGTTTAAAAAATATACATAGGAACCTATTTAACCCATTTCTGATAAGAATATGCATATAATTATTTTTCTACATAGGGATTATGAATGGAATATTCATTCTAGTTAAACATAGGGATTATGAATGGAATATTCATTCTAGTTAAACATACAAAGGAATATATTTAACCCATTTCTGATAAGAATACGAGTATAATTATTTTTCTACATGGGGATTATGGGTGGAATATTGTTTATAAATATACATAGGCACATAGTTAACCCAATTTCTGATAAGAATATGTATATAAGTATTTTTCTAGGGATGATGGGTGAAATAGTGTTTATTAATTTACATAGGAACATATTAAACATATTTCTGTTATGAATATGCATAAAATTATTTTTCTACATGGGGATTATGGGTGGAATATTGTTTATAAATATACATAGGATGCTATTTAACCCATTTTTGATACAAATATGCATATAATTATTTTTCTACATAGGGATTATTGGTGGAATACTGTTTTTAAATATACATAGTAACCTATTAAACCCATTTCTCATAAGAATATGCATATAACTATTTTTTTACATGGGGATTATGAATGGAATATTGTAGTTAAACATACATAGGAATATATTTAACCAATTTCTGATAAGAATATGCATATAAGTATTTTTCTACGTAGGGATGATGGGTGAAATATTGTTTATAAATATACATAGGGACTTATTTAGCCCATTTCTGATAAGAATATGCATATCATTATTTTTCTACATGGGGATTATGGGTTCAATATTATTTATAAATATACATAGGACCTATTTAACCAATTTTCTATTAAGAATATGCATATAATTATTTTTCTACATGGGGATTATAGTTAGAATATTGTTTATAAATATATATAGGAACCTATTTATGCCATTGCTTACAAAAATACGCATATCATTATTTTTCTACATATGGATTATGGGTGGAATATTGTTTATCAATATACATTGTAACCTATTTAACCCATTTCTGTTAACAATATGCATATAATTATTTTTATACATGGGGATTATGGATGGAATATTGTTTATAAATTTACATAGCAACATATTAAACCTATTTCTGATATGAATGTGCATCTAATCATATTGCTATATGTGGATTATGGGTTGAATATTGTTTATAAATATACATAGGAACGCGTTTAAGCCATTTCTGATAAGAATATGCATATAATTATTTTTCTACATGGGGATTATGGGTGGAATATTTTTGATACATTTACATAGGAACATATTAAACCTATTTCTGATATGAATATGCATAACATTATTTTTCTACATGGGGATTATGGGTGGAATATTGTTTATAAATATACATAGTAACCTATTTAACCCATTTCTCATAAGAATATGCATATAATTATTTTTCTACATGGGGATTATGGATGGAATATTGTTGTTAAACATACATAGGAATATATCTATCCCATTTATCCCATTTCTTATAAAAATACACATATAATTATTTTTCTACATTTGGATTATGGGTGGAATATTGTTTATAAATATACATAGGAACCTAATTAAAGAATTTCTGATAAGAATATGCATATAATTTATTTCCACATGGGGATTATTGGTGGAATATTGTTTATATACATACATAGGACCCTATTTAACCAATTTGTGATAAGAATATGCATATAAGTATTTTTCTACATAGGGATTATGGGTGAAATATTGTTTATAAATATACATAGGAACCTAATTAGGAATATATTAAACCCATTTCTGATAAGAATATGAATATAATTATTTTTCTACATGTGGATTGTTTGTGGAATATTGTTTATAAATATACATAGGAACGTATTTAAGCCATTTCTGATAAGAATATGGATATAATTATATTTCTACATGGGGATTATGGGTGGAATATTGTTTATACATTTACATAGGAACATATTAAACCTATTTCTGATATGAATATGCATAACATTATTTTTCTACATGGGGATTATGGGTGGAATATTGTTTATAAATATACATAGTAACCTATTTAACCCATTTCTGATAAGTATATGCATATAATTATTTTTCAGTATGGGGATTATAGGTGGAATATTGTTTATAAATATACATAGGAACTGATTTAACCCATTTCTGGTAAGAACATGCATATAATTATTTTCTACATAGGGATTAATGGCGGAATACTGTTTTTAAATATACATAGTAACTTTTTAACCCATTTCTCACAAGAATATACATATAATTATTTTTCTACATGGGGATTATGGATGGAATATTGTTTCTTAAACATACATAGGAATATATTTATCCAATTTCTTATAAAAATACACATATAATTATTTTGCTACATATGGATTATGGGTGGAATATTGTTTATAAATATACATAGGAAAGTATTTAAGCCATTTCTGATAAGAATATGCATATAATTATTTTTCTACATGGGGATTATGGGTGGAATATTGTTTATACATTTACATAGGAACATATTAAACCTATTTCTGATATGAATATGCATAACATTATTTTTCTACATGGGGATTATGGGTGTAATATTGTTTATAAATATACATAGTAACCTAATTAACCCATTTCTGATAAGAATATGCACACAATTATTTCTCTACATGGGGATTATGGGTGGAATAATGTTTGTAAATATACACAGTAACCTATTTAACCCATTTCTCATAAGAATATGCATATAATTATTTTTCTACATGGGGATTATGGATGGAATATTGTTTTTAAACATACATAGGAATATATTTATCCAATTTCTTATAAAAATACGCATATAATTATTTTTCTACATATGGATTATGGGTGGAATATTGTTTATAAATATACATAGGAACGTATTTAAGCCATTTCTGATAAGATTATGCATATCATTTTTTTTCTATATGGGGTAATGGGTGGAATATTGTTTATAAATATACATAGGAACCTAATTAAAGCATTTCTGATAAGAGTATGCATATAATTTTTTTTCTACATGGGGATTATTGGTGGAATATTGTTTATATACATACATAGGACCCTATTTAAGCAATTTCTGATAAGAATATGCATATAAGTATTTTTCTACACAGGGATTATGGGTGAAATATTGTTTATAAATATACATAGGAACCTAATTAAAGCATTTCTGATAAGAATATGCATATAATATTTTTTCTGCATGGGGATTATAGTGGGAAATTGTTTAAAAAATATACATAGGAACCTATTTAACCCATTTCTGATAAGAATATGCATATAATTATTCTTCTACATAGGGATTATGAATGGAATATTCATTCTAGTTAAACATAGGGATTATGAATGGAATATTCATTCTAGTTAAACATACAAAGGAATATATTTAACCCATTTCTGATAAGAATACGAATATAATTATTTTTCTACATGAGGATTATGGGTGGAATATTGTTTATAAATATAAATAGGCACATAGTTAACCCAATTTCTGATAAGAATATGTATATAAGTATTTTTCTAGGGATTATGGGTGAAATAGTGTTTATTAATTTACATAGGAACATATTAAACCTATTTCTGATATGAATATGCATAAAATTATTTTTCTACATGGGGATTATGGGTGGAATATTGTTTATAAATTTACATAGCAACATATTAAACCTATTTCTGATATGAATGTGCATATATTTATATTGGTATATGGGGATTATGGGTTGAATATTGTTTATAAATATACATAGGAACGTATTTAAGCCATTTCTGATAAGAATATGCATATAATTATTTTTCTACATGGGGATTATGGATGGAATATTGTTTATACATTTACATAGGAACATATTAAACCTATTTCTGATATGAATATGCATAACATTATTTTTCTACATGGGGATTATGGGTGGAATATTGTTTATAAATATACATAGTAACCTATTTAAACCATTTCTGATAAGTATATGCATGTCATTATTATTCAGTATGGGGATTATAGGTGGAATATTGTTTATAAATATACATAGGAACTGATTTAACCTGATAAGAATATGCACATAGTTATTTCTCTACATGGGGATTATGGGTGGAATAATGTTTGTAAATATACATAGTAACCTATTTAACCCATTTCTCATAAGAATATGCATATAATTATTTTTCTACATGGGGATTATGGATGGAATATTGTTTTTAAACATACATAGGAATATATTTATCCAATTTCTTATAAAAATACGCATATAATTATTTTTCTACATATGGATTATGGGTGGAATATTGTTTATAAATATACATAGGAACGTATTTAAGCCATTTCTGATTAGATTATGCATATCATTTTTTTTTCTATATGGGGTTATGGGTGGAATATTGTTTATAAATATACATAGGAACCTAATTAAAGCATTTCTGATAAGAATATGCATATAATTTTTTTTCTACATGGGGATTATTGGTGGAATATTGTTTATATACATACATAGGACCCTATTTAACCAATTTCTGATAAGAATATGCATATAAGTATTTTTCTACACAGGGATTATGGGTGAAATATTGTTTATAAATATACATAGGAACCTAATTAAAGCATTTCTGATAAGAATATGCATATAATATTTTTTCTGCATGGGGATTATAGTGGGAAATTGTTTAAAAAATATACATAGGAACCTATTTAACCCATTTCTGATAAGAATATGCATATAATTATTTTTCTACATAGGGATTATGAATGGAATATTCATTCTAGTTAAACATAGGGATTATGAATGGAATATTCATTCTAGTTAAACATACAAAGGAATATATTTAACCCATTTCTGATAAGAATACGAATATAATTATTTTTCTACATGGGGATTATGGGTGGAATATTGTTTATAAATATACATAGGCACATAGTTAACCCAATTTCTGATAAGAATATGTATATAAGTATTTTTCTAGGGATTATGGGTGAAATAGTGTTTATTAATTTACATAGGAACATATTAAACATATTTCTGTTATGAATATGCATAAAATTATTTTTCTACATGGGGATTATGGGTGGAATATTGTTTATAAATATACATAGGACGCTATTTAACCCATTTTTGATACAAATATGCATATAATTATTTTTCTACATAGGGATTATTGGTGGAATACTGTTTTTAAATATACATAGTAACCTATTAAACCCATTTCTCATAAGAATATGCATATAACTATTTTTTTACATGGGGATTATGAATGGAATATTGTAGTTAAACATACATAGGAATATATTTAACCAATTTCTGATAAGAATATGCATATAAGTATTTTTCTACGTAGGGATGATGGGTGAAATATTGTTTATAAATATACATAGGGACCTATTTAGCCCATTTCTGATAAGACTATGCATATCATTATTTTTCTACATGGGGATTATGGGTTCAATATTGTTTATAAATATACATAGGACCTATTTAACCAATTTTCTATTAAGAATATGCATATAATTATTTTTCTACATGGGGATTATAGTTAGAATATTGTTTATAAATATATATAGGAACCTATTTATGCCATTGCTTACAAAAATACGCATATCATTATTTTTCTACATATGGATTATGGGTGGAATATTGTTTATCAATATACATTGTAACCTATTTAACCCATTTCTGTTAACAATATGCATATAATAATTTTTTTTACATGGGGATTATGGATGGAATATTGTTTATAAATTTACATAGCAACATATTAAACCTATTTCTGATATGAATGTGCATCTAATCATATTGCTATATGTGGATTATGGGTTGAATATTGTTTATAAATATACATAGGAACGCGTTTAAGCCATTTCTGATAAGAATATGCATATAATTATTTTTCTACATGGGGATTATGGGTGGAATATTTTTGATACATTTACATAGGAACATATTAAACCTATTTCTGATATGAATATGCATAACATTATTTTTCGACATGGGGATTATGGGTGGAATATTGTTTATAAATATACATAGTAACCTATTTAACCCATTTCTCATAAGAATATGCATATAATTATTTTTCTACATGGGGATTATGGATGGAATATTGTTGTTAAACATACATAGGAATATATTTATCCCATTTATCACATTTCTTATAAAAATAAACATATAATTATTTTTCTACATTTGGATTATGGGTGGAATATTGTTTATAAATATACATAGGAACCTAATTAAAGAATTTCTGATAAGAATATGCATATAATTTATTTCTACATGGGGATTATTGGTGGAATATTGTTTATATACATACATAGGACCCTATTTAACCAATTTGTGATAAGAATATGCATATAAGTATTTTTCTACATAGGGATTATGGGTGAAATATTGTTTATAAATATACATAGGAACCTAATTAGGAATATATTAAACCCATTTCTGATAAGAATATGAATATAATTATTTTTCTACATGTGGATTGTTTGTGGAATATTGTTTATAAATATACATAGGAACGTATTTAAGCCATTTCTGATAAGAATATGCATATAATTATATTTCTACATGGGGATTATGGGTGGAATATTGTTTATACATTTACATAGGAACATATTAAACCTATTTCTGATATGAATATGCATAACATTATTTTTCTACATGGGGATTATGGGTGGAATATTGTTGATAAATATACATAGTAACCTATTTAACCCATTTCTGATAAGTATATGCATATAATTATTTTTCAGTATGGGGATTATAGGTGGAATATTGTTTATAAATATACATAGGAACTGATTTAACCCATTTCTGGTAAGAACATGCATATAATTATTTTCTACATAGGGATTAATGGCGGAATACTGTTTTTAAATATACATAGTAACTTTTTAACCCATTTCTCATAAGAATATACATATAATTCTTTTTCTACATGGGGATTATGGATGGAATATTGTTTCTTAAACATACATAGGAATATATTTATCCAATTTCTTATAAAAATACACATATAATTATTTTGCTACATGTGGATTATGGGTGGAATATTGCTTATAAATATACATAGGAACGTATTTAAGCCATTTCTGATAAGAATATGCATATAATTATTTTTCTACATGGGGATTATGGGTGGAATATTGTTTATACATTTACATAGGAACATATTAAACCTATTTCTGATATGAATATGCATAACATTATTTTTCTACATGGGGATTATGGATGGAATATTGTTTATAAATATACATAGTAACCTTTTTAACCCATTTCTGATAAGAATATGCACACAATTATTTCTCTACATGGGGATTATGGGTGGAATAATGTTTGTAAATATACATAGTAACCTATTTAACCCATTTCTCATAAGAATATGCATATAATTATTTTTCTACATGGGGATTATGGATGGAATATTGTTTTTAAACATACATAGGAATATATTTATCCAATTTCTTATAAAAATACGCATATAATTATTTTTCTACATATGGATCATGGGTGGAATATTGTTTATAAATATACATAGGAACGTATTTAAGCCATTTCTGATAAGATTATGCATATAATTTCTTTTCTATATGGGGTTATGGGTGGAATATTGTTTATAAATATACATAGGAACCTAATTAAAGCCTTTCTGATAAGAATATGCATATAATTTTTTTTCTACATGGGGATTATTGGTGGAATATTGTTTATATACATACATAGGACCCTATTTAAGCAATTTCTGATAAGAATATGCATATAAGTATTTTTCTACACAGGGATTATGGGTGAAATATTGTTTATAAATATACATAGGAACCTAATTAAAGCATTTCTGATAAGAATATGCATATAATATTTTTTCTGCATGGGGATTATAGTGGGAAATTGTTTAAAAAATATACATAGGAACCTATTTAACCCATTTCTGATAAGAATATGCATATAATTATTTTTCTACATAGGGATTATGAATGGAATATTCATTCTAGTTAAACATAGGGATTATGAATGGAATATTCATTCTAGTTAAACATACAAAGGAATATATTTAACCCATTTCTGATAAGAATACGAATATAATTATTTTTCTACATGGGGATTATGGGTGGAATATTGTTTATAAATATACATAGGCACATAGTTCACCCAATTTCTGATAAGAATATGTATATAAGTATTTTTTCTAGGGATTATGGGTGAAATAGTGTTTATTAATTTACATAGGAACATATTAAACATATTTCTGATATGAATATGCATAAAATTATTTTTCTACATGGGGATTATGGGTGGAATATTGTTTATAAATATACATAGGACGCTATTTAACCCATTTCTGATACGAATATGCATATAATTATTTTTCTACATAGGGATTATTGGTGGAATACTGTTTTTAAATATACATAGTAACCTATTTAACCCAGTTCTCATAAGAATATGCATATAACTATTTTTTTACATGGGGATTATGAATGGGATATTGTAGTTAAACATACATAGGAATATATTTAACCAATTTCTGATAAGAATATGCATATAAGTATTTTTCTACGTACGGATGATGGTTGAAATATTGTTTAGAAATATACATAGGGCCCTTTTTAGCCCATTTCTGATAAGAATATGCATATCATTATTTTTCTACATGGGGATTATGGGTTCAATATTATTTATAAATATACATAGGACCTATTTAACCAATTTTCTATTAAGAATATGCATATAATTATTTTTCTACATGGGGATTATAGTTAGAATATTGTTTATAAATATATATAGGAACCTATTTATGCCATTGCTTACAAAAATACGCATATCATTATTTTTCTACATATGGATTATGGGTGGAATATTGTTTATCAATATACATTGTAACCTATTTAACCCATTTCAGTTAACAAAATGCATATAATTATTTTTTTACATGGGGATTATGGATGGAATATTGTTAATAAATTTACATAGCAACATATTAAACCTATTTCTGATATTAATGTGCATATAATTATACTGGTATATGGGGATTATGGTTTGAATATTGTTTATAAATATACATAGGAACGTATTTAAGCCATTTCTGATAAGAATATGCATATAATTATTTTTCTACATGGGGATTATGGGTGGAATATTGTTTATACATTTACATAGGAACATATTAAACCATTTCTGATATGAATATGCATAACATTATTTTTCTACATGGGGATTATGGGTGGAATATTGTTTATAAATATACATAGTAACCTATTTAACCCATTTCTGATAAGTATATGCATGTCATTATTATTCAGTATGGGGATTATAGGTGGAATATTGTTCATAAATATACATAGGAACTGATTTAACCTGATAAGAATATGCACATAATTATTTCTCTACATGGGGATTATGGGTGGAATAATGTTTGTAAATATACATAGTAACCTATTTAACCCATTTCTCTTAAGAATATGCATATAATTATTTTTCTACATGGGGATTATGGATGGAATATTGTTTTTAAACATACATAGGAATATATTTATCCAATTTCTTATAAAAATACGCATATAATTATTTTTCTACATATGGATTATGGGTGGAATATTGTTTATAAATATACATAGGAACGTATTTAAGCCATTTCTGATAAGATTATGCATATATTTTTTTTTCTATATGGGGTTATGGGTGGAATATTGTTTATAAATATACATAGGAACCTAATTAAAGCATTTCTGATAAGAATATGCATATAATTTGTTTTCTACATGGGGATTATTGGTGGAATATTGTTTATATACATACATAGGACCCTATTTAAGCAATTTCTGATAAGAATATGCATATAAGTATTTTTCTACACAGGGATTATGGGTGAAATATTGTTTATAAATATACATAGGAACCTAATTAAAGCATTTCTGATAAGAATATGCATATAATATTTTTTCTGCATGGGGATTATAGTGGGAAATTGTTTAAAAAATATACATAGGAACCTATTTAACCCATTTCTGATAAGAATATGCATATAATTATTCTTCTACATAGGGATTATGAATGGAATATTCATTCTAGTTAAACATAGGGATTATGAATGGAATATTCATTCTAGTTAAACATACAAAGGAATATATTTAACCCATTTCTGATAAGAATACGAATATCATTATTTTTCTACATGAGGATGATGGGTGGAATATTGTTTATAAATATAAATAGGCACATAGTTAACCCAATTTCTGATAAGAATATGTATATAAGTATTTTTCTAGGGATTATGGGTGAAATAGTGTTTATTAATTTACATAGGAACATATTAAACCTATTTCTGATATGAATATGCATAAAATTATTTTTCTACATGGGGATTATGGGTGGAATATTGTTTATAAATTTACATAGCAACATATTAAACCTATTTCTGATATGAATGTGCATATAATTATATTGGTATATGGGGATTATGGGTTGAATATTGTTTATAAATATACATAGGAACGTATTTAAGCCATTTCTGATAAGAATATGCATATAATTATTTTTCTACATGGGGATTATGGATGGAATATTGTTTATACATTTACATAGGAACATATTAAACCTATTTCTGATATGAATATGCATAACATTATTTTTCTACATGGGGATTATGGGTGGAATATTGTTTATAAATATACATAGTAACCTATTTAACCCATTTCTGATAAGTATATGCATGTCATTATTATTCAGTATGGGGATTATAGGTGGAATATTGTTTATAAATATACATAGGAACTGATTTAACCTGATAAGAATATGCACATAATTATTTCTCTACATGGGGATTATGGGTGGAATAATGTTTGTAAATATACATAGTAACCTATTTAACCCATTTCTCATAAGAATATGCATATAATTATTTTTCTACATGGGGATTATGGATGGAATATTGTTTTTAAACATACATAGGAATATATTTATCCAATTTCTTATAAAAATACGCATATAATTATTTTTCTACATATGGATTATGGGTGGAATATTGTTTATAAATATACATAGGAACGTATTTAAGCCATTTCTGATAAGATTATGCATATCATTTTTTTTCTATATGGGGTTATGGGTGGAATATTGTTTATAAATATACATAGGAACCTAATTAAAGCATTTCTGATAAGAATATGCATATAATTTTTTTTCTACATGGGGATTATTGGTGGAATATTGTTTATATACATACATAGGACCCTATTTAACCAATTTCTGATAAGAATATGCATATAAGTATTTTTCTACACAGGGATTATGGGTGAAATATTGTTTATAAATATACATAGGAACCTAATTAAAGCATTTCTGATAAGAATATGCATATAATATTTTTTCTGCATGGGGATTATAGTGGGAAATTGTTTAAAAAATATACATAGGAACCTATTTAACCCATTTCTGATAAGAATATGCATATAATTATTTTTCTACATAGGGATTATGAATGGAATATTCATTCTAGTTAAACATAGGGATTATGAATGGAATATTCATTCTAGTTAAACATACAAAGGAATATATTTAACCCATTTCTGATAAGAATACGAATATAATTATTTTTCTACATGGGGATTACGGGTGGAATATTGTTTATAAATATACATAGGCACATAGTTAACCCAATTTCTGATAAGAATATGTATATAAGTATTTTTCTAGGGATTATGGGTGAAATAGTGTTTATTAATTTACATAGGAACATATTAAACATATTTCTGTTATGAATATGCATAAAATTATTTTTCTACATGGGGATTATGGGTGGAATATTGTTTATAAATATACATAGGACGCTATTTAACCCATTTTTGATACAAATATGCATATAATTATTTTTCTACATAGGGATTATTGGTGGAATACTGTTTTTAAATATACATAGTAACCTATTAAACCCATTTCTCATAAGAATATGCATATAACTATTTTTTTACATGGGGATTATGAATGGAATATTGTAGTTAAACATACATAGGAATATATTTAACCAATTTCTGATAAGAATATGCATATAAGTATTTTTCTACGTAGGGATGATGGGTGAAATATTGTTTATAAATATACATAGGGACCTATTTAGCCCATTTCTGATAAGAATATGCATATCATTATTTTTCTACATCTGGATTATGGGTTCAATATTGTTTATAAATATACATAGGACCTATTTAACCAATTTTCTATTAAGAATATGCATATAATTATTTTTCTACATGGGGATTATAGTTAGAATATTGTTTATAAATATATATAGGAACCTATTTATGCCATTGCTTACAAAAATACGCATATCATTATTTTTCTACATATGGATTATGGGTGGAATATTGTTTATCAATATACATTGTAACCTATTTAACCCATTTCTGTTAACAATATGCATATAATTATTTTTTTACATGGGGATTATGGATGGAATATTGTTTATAAATTTACATAGCAACATATTAAACCTATTTCTGATATGAATGTGCATCTAATCATATTGCTATATGTGGATTATGGGTTGAATATTGTTTATAAATATACATAGGAACGTGTTTAAGCCATTTCTGATAAGAATATGCATATAATTATTTTTCTACATGGGGATTATGGGTGGAATATTTTTGATACATTTACATAGGAACATATTAAACCTATTTCTGATATGAATATGCATAACATTATTTTTCTACATGGGGATTATGGGTGGAATATTGTTTATAAATATACATAGTAACCTATTTAACCCATTTCTCATAAGAATATGCATATAATTATTTTTCTACATGGGGATTATGGATGGAATATTGTTGTTAAACATACATAGGAATATATTTATCCCATTTATCCCATTTCTTATAAAAATACACATATAATTATTTTTCTACATTTGGATTATGGGTGGAATATTGTTTATAAATATACATAGGAACCTAATTAAAGAATTTCTGATAAGAATATGCATATAATTTATTTCTACATGGGGATTATTGATGGAATATTGTTTATATACATACATAGGACCCTATTTAACCAATTTGTGATAAGAATATGCATATAAGTATTTTTCTACATAGGGATTATGGGTGAAATATTGTTTATAAATATACATAGGAACCTAATTAGGAATATATTAAACCCATTTCTGATAAGAATATGAATATAATTATTTTTCTACATGTGGATTGTTTGTGGAATATTGTTTATAAATATACATAGGAACGTATTTAAGCCATTTCTGATAAGAATATGCATATAATTATATTTCTACATGGGGATTATGGGTGGAATATTGTTTATACATTTACATAGGAACATATTAAACCTATTTCTGATATGAATATGCATAACATTATTTTTCTACATGGGGATTATGGGTGGAATATTGTTTATAAATATACATAGTAACCTATTTAACCCATTTCTGATAAGTATATGCATATAATTATTTTTCAGTATGGGGATTATAGGTGGAATATTGTTTATAAATATACATAGGAACTGATTTAACCCATTTCTGGTAAGAACATGCATATAATTATTTTCTACATAGGGATTAATGGCGGAATACTGTTTTTAAATATACATAGTAACTTTTTAACCCATTTCTCACAAGAATATACATATAATTATTTTTCTACATGGGGATTATGGATGGAATATTGTTTCTTAAACATACATAGGAATATATTTATCCAATTTCTTATAAAAATACACATATAATTATTTTGCTACATATGGATTATGGGTGGAATATTGTTTATAAATATACATAGGAACGTATTTAAGCCATTTCTGATAAGAATATGCATATAATTATATTTCTACATGGGGATTATGGGTGGAATATTGTTTATACATTTACATAGGAACATATTAAACCTATTTCTGATATGAATATGCATAACATTATTTTTCTACATGGGGATTATGGGAGGAATATTGTTTATAAATATACATAGTAACCTAATTAACCCATTTCTGATAAGAATATGCACACAATTATTCCTCTACATGGGGATTATGGGTGGAATAATGTTTGTAAATATACACAGTAACCTATTTAACCCATTTCTCATAAGAATATGCATATAATTATTTTTCTACATGGGGATTATGGATGGAATATTGTTTTTAAACATACATAGGAATATATTTATCCAATTTCTTATAAAAATACGCATATAATTATTTTTCTACATATGGATTATGGGTGGAATATTGTTTATAAATATACATAGGAACGTATTTAAGCCATTTCTGATAAGATTATGCATATCATTTTTTTTCTATATGGGGTAATGGGTGGAATATTGTTTATAAATATACATAGGAACCTAATTAAAGCATTTCTGATAAGAGTATGCATATAATTTTTTTTCTACATGGGGATTATTGGTGGAATATTGTTTATATACATACATAGGACCCTATTTAAGCAATTTCTGATAAGAATATGCATATAAGTATTTTTCTACACAGGGATTATGGGTGAAATATTGTTTATAAATATACATAGGAACCTAATTAAAGCATTTCTGATAAGAATATGCATATAATATTTTTTCTGCATGGGGATTATAGTGGGAAATTGTTTAAAAAATATACATAGGAACCTATTTAACCCATTTCTGATAAGAATATGCATATAATTATTTTTCTACATAGGGATTATGAATGGAATATTCATTCTAGTTAAACATAGGGATTATGAATGGAATATTCATTCTAGTTAAACATACAAAGGAATATATTTAACCCATTTCTGATAAGAATACAAGTATAATTATTTTTCTACATGGGGATTATGGGTGGAATATTGTTTATAAATATACATAGGCACATAGTTAACCCAATTTCTGATAAGAATATGTATATAAGTATTTTTCTAGGGATTATGGGTGAAATAGTGTTTATTAATTTACATAGGAACATATTAAACATATTTCTGTTATGAATATGCATAAAATTATTTTTCTACATGGGGATTATGGGTGGAATATTGTTTATAAATATACATAGGATGCTATTTAACCCATTTTTGATACAAATATGCATATAATTATTTTTCTACATAGGGATTATTGGTGGAATACTGTTTTTAAATATACATAGTAACCTATTAAACCCATTTCTCATAAGAATATGCATATAACTATTTTTTTACATGGGGATTATGAATGGAATATTGTAGTTAAACATACATAGGAATATATTTAACCAATTTCTGATAAGAATATGCATATAAGTATTTTTCTACGTAGGGATGATGGGTGAAATATTGTTTATAAATATACATAGGGACCTATTTAGCCCATTTCTGATAAGAATATGCATATCATTATTTTTCTACATGGGGATTATGGGTTCAATATTATTTATAAATATACATAGGACCTATTTAACCAATTTTCTATTAAGAATATGCATATAATTATTTTTCTATATGGGGATTATAGTTAGAATATTGTTTATAAATATATATAGGAACCTATTTATGCCATTGCTTACAAAAATACGCATATCATTATTTTTCTACATATGGATTATGGGTGGAATATTGTTTATCAATATACATTGTAACCTATTTAACCCATTTCTGTTAACAATATGCATATAATTATTTTTATACATGGGGATTATGGATGGAATATTGTTTATAAATTTACATAGCAACATATTAAACCTATTTCTGATATGAATGTGCATCTAATCATATTGCTATATGTGGATTATGGGTTGAATATTGTTTATAAATATACATAGGAACGCGTTTAAGCCATTTCTGATAAGAATATGCATATAATTATTTTTCTACATGGGGATTATGGGTGGAATATTTTTGATACATTTACATAGGAACATATTAAACCTATTTCTGATATGAATATGCATAACATTATTTTTCGACATGGGGATTATGGGTGGAATATTGTTTATAAATATACATAGTAACCTATTTAACCCATTTCTCATAAGAATATGCATATAATTATTTTTCTACATGGGGATTATGGATGGAATATTGTTGTTAAACATACATAGGAATATATTTATCCCATTTATCACATTTCTTATAAAAATAAACATATAATTATTTTTCTACATTTGGATTATGGGTGGAATATTGTTTATAAATATACATAGGAACCTAATTAAAGAATTTCTGATAAGAATATGCATATAATTTATTTCTACATGGGGATTATTGGTGGAATATTGTTTATATACATACATAGGACCCTATTTAACCAATTTGTGATAAGAATATGCATATAAGTATTTTTCTACATAGGGATTATGGGTGAAATATTGTTTATAAATATACATAGGAACCTAATTAGGAATATATTAAACCCATTTCTGATAAGAATATGAATATAATTATTTTTCTACATGTGGATTGTTTGTGGAATATTGTTTATAAATATACATAGGAACGTATTTAAGCCATTTCTGATAAGAATATGCATATAATTATATTTCTACATGGGGATTATGGGTGGAATATTGTTTATACATTTACATAGGAACATATTAAACCTATTTCTGATATGAATATGCATAACATTATTTTTCTACATGGGGATTATGGGTGGAATATTGTTGATAAATATACATAGTAACCTATTTAACCCATTTCTGATAAGTATATGCATATAATTATTTTTCAGTATGGGGATTATAGGTGGAATATTGTTTATAAATATACATAGGAACTGATTTAACCCATTTCTGGTAAGAACATGCATATAATTATTTTCAACATAGGGATTAATGGCGGAATACTGTTTTTAAATATACATAGTAACTTTTTAACCCATTTCTCATAAGAATATACATATAATTCTTTTTCTACATGGGGATTATGGATGGAATATTGTTTCTTAAACATACATAGGAATATATTTATCCAATTTCTTATAAAAATACACATATAATTATTTTGCTACATGTGGATTATGGGTGGAATATTGCTTATAAATATACATAGGAACGTATTTAAGCCATTTCTGATAAGAATATGCATATAATTATTTTTCTACATGGGGATTATGGGTGGAATATTGTTTATACATTTACATAGGAACATATTAAACCTATTTCTGATATGAATATGCATAACATTATTTTTCTACATGGGGATTATGGATGGAATATTGTTTATAAATATACATAGTAACCTTTTTAACCCATTTCTGATAAGAATATGCACACAATTATTTCTCTACATGGGGATTATGGGTGGAATAATGTTTGTAAATATACATAGTAACCTATTTAACCCATTTCTCATAAGAATATGCATATAATTATTTTTCTACATGGGGATTATGGATGGAATATTGTTTTTAAACATACATAGGAATATATTTATCCAATTTCTTATAAAAATACGCATATAATTATTTTTCTACATATGGATCATGGGTGGAATATTGTTTATAAATATACATAGGAACGTATTTAAGCCATTTCTGATAAGATTATGCATATAATTTCTTTTCTATATGGGGTTATGGGTGGAATATTGTTTATAAATATACATAGGAACCTAATTAAAGCCTTTCTGATAAGAATATGCATATAATTTTTTTTCTACATGGGGATTATTGGTGGAATATTGTTTATATACATACATAGGACCCTATTTAAGCAATTTCTGATAAGAATATGCATATAAGTATTTTTCTACACAGGGATTATGGGTGAAATATTGTTTATAAATATACATAGGAACCTAATTAAAGCATTTCTGATAAGAATATGCATATAATATTTTTTCTGCATGGGGATTATAGTGGGAAATTGTTTAAAAAATATACATAGGAACCTATTTAACCCATTTCTGATAAGAATATGCATATAATTATTTTTCTACATAGGGATTATGAATGGAATATTCATTCTAGTTAAACATAGGGATTATGAATGGAATATTCATTCTAGTTAAACATACAAAGGAATATATTTAACCCATTTCTGATAAGAATACGAATATAATTATTTTTCTACATGGGGATTATGGGTGGAATATTGTTTATAAATATACATAGGCACATAGTTCACCCAATTTCTGATAAGAATATGTATATAAGTATTTTTTCTAGGGATTATGGGTGAAATAGTGTTTATTAATTTACATAGGAACATATTAAACATATTTCTGATATGAATATGCATAAAATTATTTTTCTACATGGGGATTATGGGTGGAATATTGTTTATAAATATACATAGGACGCTATTTAACCCATTTCTGATACGAATATGCATATAATTATTTTTCTACATAGGGATTATTGGTGGAATACTGTTTTTAAATATACATAGTAACCTATTTAACCCAGTTCTCATAAGAATATGCATATAACTATTTTTTTACATGGGGATTATGAATGGGATATTGTAGTTAAACATACATAGGAATATATTTAACCAATTTCTGATAAGAATATGCATATAAGTATTTTTCTACGTACGGATGATGGTTGAAATATTGTTTAGAAATATACATAGGGCCCTTTTTAGCCCATTTCTGATAAGAATATGCATATCATTATTTTTCTACATGGGGATTATGGGTTCAATATTATTTATAAATATACATAGGACCTATTTAACCAATTTTCTATTAAGAATATGCATATAATTATTTTTCTACATGGGGATTATAGTTAGAATATTGTTTATAAATATATATAGGAACCTATTTATGCCATTGCTTACAAAAATACGCATATCATTATTTTTCTACATATGGATTATGGGTGGAATATTGTTTATCAATATACATTGTAACCTATTTAACCCATTTCAGTTAACAAAATGCATATAATTATTTTTTTACATGGGGATTATGGATGGAATATTGTTAATAAATTTACATAGCAACATATTAAACCTATTTCTGATATTAATGTGCATATAATTATACTGGTATATGGGGATTATGGTTTGAATATTGTTTATAAATATACATAGGAACCTATTTAACCCATTTCTGATAAGAATATGCATATAATTATTTTTCTACATAGGGATTATGAATGGAATATTCATTCTAGTTAAACATAGGGATTATGAATGGAATATTCATTCTAGTTAAACATACAAAGGAATATTTTTAACCCATTTCTGATAAGAATACGAATATAATTATTTTTCTACATGGGGCTTATGGGTGGAATATTGTTTATAAATATACATAGGCACATAGTTAACCCAATTTCTGATAAGAATATGTATATAAGTATTTTTCTATGGATTATGGGTGAAATAGTGTTTATTAATTTACATAGGAACATATTAAACATATTTCTGATATGAATATGCATAAAATTATTTTTCTACATTGGGATTATGGGTGGAATATTGTTTATAAATTTACATAGCAACATATTAAACCTATTTCTGATATGAATGTGCATATAATTATATCGGTATATGGGGATTATGGGTTGAATATTGTTTATAAATATACATAGGAACGTATTTAAGCCATTTCTGATAAGAATATGCATATAATTATTTTTCTACATGGGGATTATGGGTGGAATATTGTTTATACATTTACATAGGAACATATTAAACCTATTTCTGATATGAATATGCATAACATTATTTTTCTACATGGGGATTATGGGTGGAATATTGTTTATAAATATACATAGTAACCTATTTAACCCATTTCTGATAAGTATATGCATGTCATTATTATTCAGTATGGGGATTATAGGTGGAATATTGTTTATGAATATACATAGGAACTGATTTAACCTGATAAGAATATGCACATAATTATTTCTCTACATGGGGATTATGGGTGGAATAATGTTTGTAAATATACATAGTAACCTATTTAACCCATTTCTCATAAGAATATGCATATAATTATTTTTCTACATGGGGATTATGGATGGAATATTGTTTTTAAACATACATAGGAATAATATATTTATCCAATTTCTTATAAAAATACGCATATAATTATTTTTCTACATATGGATTAAGGGTGGAATATTGTTTATAAATATACATAGGAACGTATTTAAGCCATTTCTGATAAGATTATGCATATAATTTTTTTTCTATATGGGGTTATGGGTGGAATATTGTTTATAAATATACATAGGAACCTAATTAAAGCATTTCTGATAAGAATATGCATATAATTTTTTTTCTACATGGGGATTATTGGTGGAATATTGTTTATATACATACATAGGACCCTATTTAAGCAATTTCTGATAAGAATATGCATATAAGTATTTTTCTACACAGGGATTATGGGTGAAATATTGTTTATAAATATACATAGGAACCTAATTAAAGCATTTCTGATAAGAATATGCATATAATATTTTTTCTGCATGGGGATTATAGTGGGAAATTGTTTAAAAAATATACATAGGAACCTATTTAACCCATTTCTGATAAGAATATGCATATAATTATTCTTCTACATAGGGATTATGAATGGAATATTCATTCTAGTTAAACATAGGGATTATGAATGGAATATTCATTCTAGTTAAACATACAAAGGAATATATTTAACCCATTTCTGATAAGAATACGAATATCATTATTTTTCTACATGAGGATGATGGGTGGAATATTGTTTATAAATATAAATAGGCACATAGTTAACCCAATTTCTGATAAGAATATGTATATAAGTATTTTTCTAGGGATTATGGGTGAAATAGTGTTTATTAATTTACATAGGAACATATTAAACCTATTTCTGATATGAATATGCATAAAATTATTTTTCTACATGGGGATTATGGGTGGAATATTGTTTATAAATTTACATAGCAACATATTAAACCTATTTCTGATATGAATGTGCATATAATTATATTGGTATATGGGGATTATGGGTTGAATATTGTTTATAAATATACATAGGAACGTATTTAAGCCATTTCTGATAAGAATATGCATATAATTATTTTTCTACATGGGGATTATGGATGGAATATTGTTTATACATTTACATAGGAACATATTAAACCTATTTCTGATATGAATATGCATAACATTATTTTTCTACATGGGGATTATGGGTGGAATATTGTTTATAAATATACATAGTAACCTATTTAACCCATTTCTGATAAGTATATGCATGTCATTATTATTCAGTATGGGGATTATAGGTGGAATATTGTTTATAAATATACATAGGAACTGATTTAACCTGATAAGAATATGCACATAATTATTTCTCTACATGGGGATTATGGGTGGAATAATGTTTGTAAATATACATAGTAACCTATTTAACCCATTTCTCATAAGAATATGCATATAATTATTTTTCTACATGGGGATTATGGATGGAATATTGTTTTTAAACATACATAGGAATATATTTATCCAATTTCTTATAAAAATACGCATATAATTATTTTTCTACATATGGATTATGGGTGGAATATTGTTTATAAATATACATAGGAACGTATTTAAGCCATTTCTGATAAGATTATGCATATCATTTTTTTTCTATATGGGGTTATGGGTGGAATATTGTTTATAAATATACATAGGAACCTAATTAAAGCATTTCTGATAAGAATATGCATATAATTTTTTTTCTACATGGGGATTATTGGTGGAATATTGTTTATATACATACATAGGACCCTATTTAACCAATTTCTGATAAGAATATGCATATAAGTATTTTTCTACACAGGGATTATGGGTGAAATATTGTTTATAAATATACATAGGAACCTAATTAAAGCATTTCTGATAAGAATATGCATATAATATTTTTTCTGCATGGGGATTATAGTGGGAAATTGTTTAAAAAATATACATAGGAACCTATTTAACCCATTTCTGATAAGAATATGCATATAATTATTTTTCTACATAGGGATTATGAATGGAATATTCATTCTAGTTAAACATAGGGATTATGAATGGAATATTCATTCTAGTTAAACATACAAAGGAATATATTTAACCCATTTCTGATAAGAATACGAATATAATTATTTTTCTACATGGGGATTACGGGTGGAATATTGTTTATAAATATACATAGGCACATAGTTAACCCAATTTCTGATAAGAATATGTATATAAGTATTTTTCTAGGGATTATGGGTGAAATAGTGTTTATTAATTTACATAGGAACATATTAAACATATTTCTGTTATGAATATGCATAAAATTATTTTTCTACATGGGGATTATGGGTGGAATATTGTTTATAAATATACATAGGACGCTATTTAACCCATTTTTGATACAAATATGCATATAATTATTTTTCTACATAGGGATTATTGGTGGAATACTGTTTTTAAATATACATAGTAACCTATTAAACCCATTTCTCATAAGAATATGCATATAACTATTTTTTTACATGGGGATTATGAATGGAATATTGTAGTTAAACATACATAGGAATATATTTAACCAATTTCTGATAAGAATATGCATATAAGTATTTTTCTACGTAGGGATGATGGGTGAAATATTGTTTATAAATATACATAGGGACCTATTTAGCCCATTTCTGATAAGAATATGCATATCATTATTTTTCTACATCTGGATTATGGGTTCAATATTGTTTATAAATATACATAGGACCTATTTAACCAATTTTCTATTAAGAATATGCATATAATTATTTTTCTACATGGGGATTATAGTTAGAATATTGTTTATAAATATATATAGGAACCTATTTATGCCATTGCTTACAAAAATACGCATATCATTATTTTTCTACATATGGATTATGGGTGGAATATTGTTTATCAATATACATTGTAACCTATTTAACCCATTTCTGTTAACAATATGCATATAATTATTTTTTTACATGGGGATTATGGATGGAATATTGTTTATAAATTTACATAGCAACATATTAAACCTATTTCTGATATGAATGTGCATCTAATCATATTGCTATATGTGGATTATGGGTTGAATATTGTTTATAAATATACATAGGAACGTGTTTAAGCCATTTCTGATAAGAATATGCATATAATTATTTTTCTACATGGGGATTATGGGTGGAATATTTTTGATACATTTACATAGGAACATATTAAACCTATTTCTGATATGAATATGCATAACATTATTTTTCTACATGGGGATTATGGGTGGAATATTGTTTATAAATATACATAGTAACCTATTTAACCCATTTCTCATAAGAATATGCATATAATTATTTTTCTACATGGGGATTATGGATGGAATATTGTTGTTAAACATACATAGGAATATATTTATCCCATTTATCCCATTTCTTATAAAAATACACATATAATTATTTTTCTACATTTGGATTATGGGTGGAATATTGTTTATAAATATACATAGGAACCTAATTAAAGAATTTCTGATAAGAATATGCATATAATTTATTTCTACATGGGGATTATTGGTGGAATATTGTTTATATACATACATAGGACCCTATTTAACCAATTTGTGATAAGAATATGCATATAAGTATTTTTCTACATAGGGATTATGGGTGAAATATTGTTTATAAATATACATAGGAACCTAATTAGGAATATATTAAACCCATTTCTGATAAGAATATGAATATAATTATTTTTCTACATGTGGATTGTTTGTGGAATATTGTTTATAAATATACATAGGAACGTATTTAAGCCATTTCTGATAAGAATATGCATATAATTATATTTCTACATGGGGATTATGGGTGGAATATTGTTTATACATTTACATAGGAACATATTAAACCTATTTCTGATATGAATATGCATAACATTATTTTTCTACATGGGGATTATGGGTGGAATATTGTTTATAAATATACATAGTAACCTATTTAACCCATTTCTGATAAGTATATGCATATAATTATTTTTCAGTATGGGGATTATAGGTGGAATATTGTTTATAAATATACATAGGAACTGATTTAACCCATTTCTGGTAAGAACATGCATATAATTATTTTCTACATAGGGATTAATGGCGGAATACTGTTTTTAAATATACATAGTAACTTTTTAACCCATTTCTCACAAGAATATACATATAATTATTTTTCTACATGGGGATTATGGATGGAATATTGTTTCTTAAACATACATAGGAATGTATTTATCCAATTTCTTATAAAAATACACATATAATTATTTTGCTACATATGGATTATGGGTGGAATATTGTTTATAAATATACATAGGAACGTATTTAAGCCATTTCTGATAAGAATATGCATATAATTATTTTTCTACATGGGGATTATGGGTGGAATATTGTTTATACATTTACATAGGAACATATTAAACCTATTTCTGATATGAATATGCATAACATTATTTTTCTACATGGGGATTATGGGTGGAATATTGTTTATAAATATACATAGTAACCTAATTAACCCATTTCTGATAAGAATATGCATAACATTATTTTTCTACATGGGGATTATGGGTGGAATATTGTTTATAAATATACATAGTAACCTAATTAACCCATTTCTGATAAGAATATGCACACAATTATTTCTCTACATGGGGATTATGGGTGGAATAATGTTTGTAAATATACACAGTAACCTATTTAACCCATTTCTCATAAGAATATGCATATAATTATTTTTCTACATGGGGATTATGGATGGAATATTGTTTTTAAACATACATAGGAATATATTTATCCAATTTCTTATAAAAATACGCATATAATTATTTTTCTACATATGGATTATGGGTGGAATATTGTTTATAAATATACATAGGAACGTATTTAAGCCATTTCTGATAAGATTATGCATATCATTTTTTTTCTATATGGGGTAATGGGTGGAATATTGTTTATAAATATACATAGGAACCTAATTAAAGCATTTCTGATAAGAGTATGCATATAATTTTTTTTCTACATGGGGATTATTGGTGGAATATTGTTTATATACATACATAGGACCCTATTTAAGCAATTTCTGATAAGAATATGCATATAAGTATTTTTCTACACAGGGATTATGGGTGAAATATTGTTTATAAATATACATAGGAACCTAATTAAAGCATTTCTGATAAGAATATGCATATAATATTTTTTCTGCATGGGGATTATAGTGGGAAATTGTTTAAAAAATATACATAGGAACCTATTTAACCCATTTCTGATAAGAATATGCATATAATTATTCTTCTACATAGGGATTATGAATGGAATATTCATTCTAGTTAAACATAGGGATTATGAATGGAATATTCATTCTAGTTAAACATACAAAGGAATATATTTAACCCATTTCTGATAAGAATACGAATATAATTATTTTTCTACATGAGGATTATGGGTGGAATATTGTTTATAAATATAAATAGGCACATAGTTAACCCAATTTCTGATAAGAATATGTATATAACTATTTTTCTAGGGATTATGGGTGAAATAGTGTTTATTAATTTACATAGGAACATATTAAACCTATTTCTGATATGAATATGCATAAAATTATTTTTCTACATGGGGATTATGGGTGGAATATTGTTTATAAATTTACATAGCAACATATTAAACCTATTTCTGATATGAATGTGCATAGAATTATATTGGTATATGGGGATTATGGGTTGAATATTGTTTATAAATATACATAGGAACGTATTTAAGCCATTTCTGATAAGAATATGCATATAATTATTTTTCTACATGGGGATTATGGATGGAATATTGTTTATACATTTACATAGGAACATATTAAACCTATTTCTGATATGAATATGCATAACATTATTTTTCTACATGGGGATTATGGGTGGAATATTGTTTATAAATATACATAGTAACCTATTTAAACCATTTCTGATAAGTATATGCATGTCATTATTATTCAGTATGGGGATTATAGGTGGAATATTGTTTATAAATATACATAGGAACTGATTTAACCTGATAAGAATATGCACATAGTTATTTCTCTACATGGGGATTATGGGTGGAATAATGTTTGTAAATGTACATTGTAACCTATTTAACCCATTTCTCATAAGAATATGCATATAATTATTTTTCTACATGGGGATTATGGATGGAATATTGTTTTTAAACATACATAGGAATATATTTATCCAATTTCTTATAAAAATACGCATATAATTATTTTTCTACATATGGATTATGGGTGGAATATTGTTTATAAATATACATAGGAACGTATTGAAGCCATTTCTGATTAGATTATGCATATCATTTTTTTTCTATATGGGGTTTATGGGTGGAATATTGTTTATAAATATACATAGGAACCTAATTAAAGCATTTCTGATAAGAATATGCATATCATTTTTTTCTACATGGGGATTATTGGTGGAATATTGTTTATATACATACATAGGACCCTATTTAACCAATTTCTGATAAGAATATGCATATAAGTATTTTTCTACACAGGGATTATGGGTGAAATATTGTTTATAAATATACATAGGAACCTAATTAAAGCATTTCTGATAAGAATATGCATATAATATTTTTTCTGCATGGGGATTATAGTGGGAAATTGTTTAAAAAATATACATAGGAACCTATTTAACCCATTTCTGATAAGAATATGCATATAATTATTTTTCTACATAGGGATTATGAATGGAATATTCATTCTAGTTAAACATAGGGATTATGAATGGAATATTCATTCTAGTTAAACATACAAAGGAATATATTTAACCCATTTCTGATAAGAATACGAGTATAATTATTTTTCTACATGGGGATTATGGGTGGAATATTGTTTATAAATATACATAGGCACATAGTTAACCCAATTTCTGATAAGAATATGTATATAAGTATTTTTCTAGGGATTATGGGTGAAATAGTGTTTATTAATTTACATAGGAACATATTAAACATATTTCTGTTATGAATATGCATAAAATTATTTTTCTACATGGGGATTATGGGTGGAATATTGTTTATAAATATACATAGGACGCTATTTAACCCATTTTTGATACAAATATGCATATAATTATTTTTCTACATAGGGATTATTGGTGGAATACTGTTTTTAAATATACATAGTAACCTATTAAACCCATTTCTCATAAGAATATGCATATAACTATTTTTTTACATGGGGATTATGAATGGAATATTGTAGTTAAACATACATAGGAATATATTTAACCAATTTCTGATAAGAATATGCATATAAGTATTTTTCTACGTAGGGATGATGGGTGAAATATTGTTTATAAATATACATAGGGACCTATTTAGCCCATTTCTGATAAGAATATGCATATCATTATTTTTCTACATGGGGATTATGGGTTCAATATTATTTATAAATATACATAGGACCTATTTAACCAATTTTCTATTAAGAATATGCATATAATTATTTTTCTACATGGGGATTATAGTTAGAATATTGTTTATAAATATATATAGGAACCTATTTATGCCATTGCTTACAAAAATACGCATATCATTATTTTTCTACATATGGATTATGGGTGGAATATTGTTTATCAATATGCATTGTAACCTATTTAACCCATTTCTGTTAACAATATGCATATAATTATTTTTATACATGGGGATTATGGATGGAATATTGTTTATACATTTACATAGCAACATATTAAACCTATTTCTGATATGAATGTGCATCTAATCATATTGCTATATGTGGATTATGGGTTGAATATTGTTTATAAATATACATAGGAACGCGTTTAAGCCATTTCTGATAAGAATATGCATATAATTATTTTTCTACATGGGGATTATGGGTGGAATATTTTTGATACATTTACATAGGAACATATTAAACCTATTTCTGATATGAATATGCATAACATTATTTTTCTACATGGGGATGATGGGTGGAATGTTGTTTATAAATATACATAGTAACCTATTTAACCCATTTCTCATAAGAATATGCATATAATTATTTTTCTACATGGGGATTATGGATGGAATATTGTTGTTAAACATACATAGGAATATATTTATCCCATTTATCCCATTTCTTATAAAAATACACATATAATTATGTTTCTACATTTGGATTATGGGTGGAATATTGTTTATAAATATACATAGGAACCTAATTAAAGAATTTCTGATAAGAATATGCATATAATTTATTTCTACATGGGGATTATTGGTGGAATATTGTTTATATACATACATAGGACCCTATTTAACCAATTTGTGATAAGAATATGCATATAAGTATTTTTCTACATAGGGATTATGGGTGAAATATTGTTTATAAATATACATAGGAACCTAATTAGGAATATATTAAACCCATTTCTGATAAGAATATGAATATAATTATTTTTCTACATGTGGATTGTTTGTGGAATATTGTTTATAAATATACATAGGAACGTATTTAAGCCATTTCTGATAAGAATATGCATATAATTATATTTCTACATGGGGATTATGGGTGGAATATTGTTTATACATTTACATAGGAACATATTAAACCTATTTCTGATATGAATATGCATAACATTATTTTTCTACATGGGGATTATGGGTGGAATATTGTTTATAAATATTTCTAGTAACCTATTTAACCCATTTCTGATAAGTATATGCATATAATTATTTTTCAGTATGGGGATTATAGGTGGAATATTGTTTATAAATATACATAGGAACTGATTTAACCCATTTCTGGTAAGAACATGCATATAATTATTTTCTACATAGGGATTAATGGCGGAATACTGTTTTTAAATATACATAGTAACTTTTTAACCCATTTCTCACAAGAATATACATATAATTATTTTTCTACATGGGGATTATGGATGGAATATTGTTTCTTAAACATACATAGGAATATATTTATCCAATTTCTTATAAAAATACACATATAATTATTTTGCTACATATGGATTATGGGTGGAATATTGTTTATAAATATACATAGGAACGTATTTAAGCCATTTCTGATAAGAATATGCATATAATTATTTTTCTACATGGGGATTATGGGTGGAATATTGTTTATACATTTACATAGGAACATATTAAACCTATTTCTGATATGAATATGCATAACATTATTTTTCTACATGGGGATTATGGGTGGAATATTGTTTATAAATATACATAGTAACCTAATTAACCCATTTCTGATAAGAATATGCACACAATTATTTCTCTACATGGGGATTATGGGTGGAATAATGTTTGTAAATATACACAGTAACCTATTTAACCCATTTCTCATAAGAATATGCATATAATTATTTTTCTACATGGGGATTATGGATGGAATATTGTTTTTAAACATACATAGGAATATATTTATCCAATTTCTTATAAAAATACGCATATAATTATTTTTCTACATATGGATTATGGGTGGAATATTATTTATAAATATACATAGGAACGTATTTAAGCCATTTCTGATAAGATTATGCATATCATTTTTTTTTATATGGGGTAATGGGTGGAATATTGTTTATAAATATACATAGGAACCTAATTAAAGCATTTCTGATAAGAGTATGCATATAATTTTTTTTCTACATGGGGATTATTGGTGGAATATTGTTTATATACATACATAGGACCCTATTTAAGCAATTTCTGATAAGAATATGCATATAAGTATTTTTCTACACAGGGATTATGGGTGAAATATTGTTTATAAATATACATAGGAACCTAATTAAAGCATTTCTGATAAGAATATGTATATAATATTTTTTCTGCATGGGGATTATAGTGGGAAATTGTTTAAAAAATATACATAGGAACCTATTTAACCCATTTCTGATAAGAATATGCATATAATTATTTTTCTACATAGGGATTATGAATGGAATATTCATTCTAGTTAAACATAGGGATTATGAATGGAATATTCATTCTAGTTAAACATACAAAGGAATATATTTAACCCATTTCTGATAAGAATACGAGTATAATTATTTTTCTACATGGGGATTATGGGTGGAATATTGTTTATAAATATACATAGGCACATAGTTAACCCAATTTCTGATAAGAATATGTATATAAGTATTTTTCTAGGGATTATGGGTGAAATAGTGTTTATTAATTTACATAGGAACATATTAAACATATTTCTGTTATGAATATGCATAAAATTATTTTTCTACATGGGGATTATGGGTGGAATATTGTTTATAAATATACATAGGATGCTATTTAACCCATTTTTGATACAAATATGCATATAATTATTTTTCTACATAGGGATTATTGGTGGAATACTGTTTTTAAATATACATAGTAACCTATTAAACCCATTTCTCATAAGAATATGCATATAACTATTTTTTTACATGGGGATTATGAATGGAATATTGTAGTTAAACATACATAGGAATATATTTAACCAATTTCTGATAAGAATATGCATATAAGTATTTTTCTACGTAGGGATGATGGGTGAAATATTGTTTATAAATATACATAGGGACCTATTTAGCCCATTTCTGATAAGAATATGCATATCATTATTTTTCTACATGGGGATTATGGGTTCAATATTATTTATAAATATACATAGGACCTATTTAACCAATTTTCTATTAAGAATATGCATATAATTATTTTTCTACATGGGGATTATAGTTAGAATATTGTTTATAAATATATATAGGAACCTATTTATGCCATTGCTTACAAAAATACGCATATCATTATTTTTCTACATATGGATTATGGGTGGAATATTGTTTATCAATATACATTGTAACCTATTTAACCCATTTCTGTTAACAATATGCATATAATTATTTTTATACATGGGGATTATGGATGGAATATTGTTTATAAATTTACATAGCAACATATTAAACCTATTTCTGATATGAATGTGCATCTAATCATATTGCTATATGTGGATTATGGGTTGAATATTGTTTATAAATATACATAGGAACGCGTTTAAGCCATTTCTGATAAGAATATGCATATAATTATTTTTCTACATGGGGATTATGGGTGGAATATTTTTGATACATTTACATAGGAACATATTAAACCTATTTCTGATATGAATATGCATAACATTATTTTTCTACATGGGGATTATGGGTGGAATATTGTTTATAAATATACATAGTAACCTATTTAACCCATTTCTCATAAGAATATGCATATAATTATTTTTCTACATGGGGATTATGGATGGAATATTGTTGTTAAACATACATAGGAATATATTTATCCCATTTATCCCATTTCTTATAAAAATACACATATAATTATTTTTCTACATTTGGATTATGGGTGGAATATTGTTTATAAATATACATAGGAACCTAATTAAAGAATTTCTGATAAGAATATGCATATAATTTATTTCTACATGGGGATTATTGGTGGAATATTGTTTATATACATACATAGGACCCTATTTAACCAATTTGTGATAAGAATATGCATATAAGTATTTTTCTACATAGGGATTATGGGTGAAATATTGTTTATAAATATACATAGGAACCTAATTAGGAATATATTAAACCCATTTCTGATAAGAATATGAATATAATTATTTTTCTACATGTGGATTGTTTGTGGAATATTGTTAATAAATATACATAGGAACGTATTTAAGCCATTTCTGATAAGAATATGCATATAATTATATTTCTACATGGGGATTATGGGTGGAATATTGTTTATACATTTACATAGGAACATATTAAACCTATTTCTGATATGAATATGCATAACATTATTTTTCTACATGGGGATTATGGGAGGAATATTGTTTATAAATATACATAGTAACCTAATTAACCCATTTCTGATAAGAATATGCACACAATTATTCCTCTACATGGGGATTATGGGTGGAATAATGTTTGTAAATATACACAGTAACCTATTTAACCCATTTCTCATAAGAATATGCATATAATTATTTTTCTACATGGGGATTATGGATGGAATATTGTTTTTAAACATACATAGGAATATATTTATCCAATTTCTTATAAAAATACGCATATAATTATTTTTCTACATATGGATTATGGGTGGAATATTGTTTATAAATATACATAGGAACGTATTTAAGCCATTTCTGATAAGATTATGCATATCATTTTTTTTCTATATGGGGTAATGGGTGGAATATTGTTTATAAATATACATAGGAACCTAATTAAAGCATTTCTGATAAGAGTATGCATATAATTTTTTTTCTACATGGGGATTATTGGTGGAATATTGTTTATATACATACATAGGACCCTATTTAAGCAATTTCTGATAAGAATATGCATATAAGTATTTTTCTACACAGGGATTATGGGTGAAATATTGTTTATAAATATACATAGGAACCTAATTAAAGCATTTCTGATAAGAATATGCATATAATATTTTTTCTGCATGGGGATTATAGTGGGAAATTGTTTAAAAAATATACATAGGAACCTATTTAACCCATTTCTGATAAGAATATGCATATAATTATTTTTCTACATAGGGATTATGAATGGAATATTCATTCTAGTTAAACATAGGGATTATGAATGGAATATTCATTCTAGTTAAACATACAAAGGAATATATTTAACCCATTTCTGATAAGAATACAAGTATAATTATTTTTCTACATGGGGATTATGGGTGGAATATTGTTTATACATTTACATAGGAACATATTAAACCTATTTCTGATATGAATATGCATAACATTATTTTTCTACATGGGGATTATGGGTGGAATATTGTTTATAAATATACATAGTAACCTAATTAACCCATTTCTGATAAGAATATGCACACAATTATTTCTCTACATGGGGATTATGGGTGGAATAATGTTTGTAAATATACACAGTAACCTATTTAACCCATTTCTCATAAGAATATGCATATAATTATTTTTCTACATGGGGATTATGGATGGAATATTGTTTTTAAACATACATAGGAATATATTTATCCAATTTCTTATAAAAATACGCATATAATTATTTTTCTACATATGGATTATGGGTGGAATATTGTTTATAAATATACATAGGAACGTATTTAAGCCATTTCTGATAAGATTATGCATATCATTTTTTTTCTATATGGGGTAATGGGTGGAATATTGTTTATAAATATACAAAGGAACCTAATTAAAGCATTTCTGATAAGAGTATGCATATAATTTTTTTTCTACATGGGGATTATTGGTGGAATATTGTTTATATACATACATAGGACCCTATTTAAGCAATTTCTGATAAGAATATGCATATAAGTATTTTTCTACACAGGGATTATGGGTGAAATATTGTTTATAAATATACATAGGAACCTAATTAAAGCATTTCTGATAAGAATATGCATATAATATTTTTTCTGCATGGGGATTATAGTGGGAAATTGTTTAAAAAATATACATAGGAACCTATTTAACCCATTTCTGATAAGAATATGCATATAATTATTCTTCTACATAGGGATTATGAATGGAATATTCATTCTAGTTAAACATAGGGATTATGAATGGAATATTCATTCTAGTTAAACATACAAAGGAATATATTTAACCCATTTCTGATAAGAATACGAATATAATTATTTTTCTACATGAGGATTATGGGTGGAATATTGTTTATAAATATAAATAGGCACATAGTTAACCCAATTTCTGATAAGAATATGTATATAAGTATTTTTCTAGGGATTATGGGTGAAATAGTGTTTATTAATTTACATAGGAACATATTAAACCTATTTCTGATATGAATATGCATAAAATTATTTTTCTACATGGGGATTATGGGTGGAATATTGTTTATAAATTTACATAGCAACATATTAAACCTATTTCTGATATGAATGTGCATATAATTATATTGGTATATGGGGATTATGGGTTGAATATTGTTTATAAATATACATAGGAACGTATTTAAGCCATTTCTGATAAGAATATGCATATAATTATTTTTCTACATGGGGATTATGGATGGAATATTGTTTATACATTTACATAGGAACATATTAAACCTATTTCTGATATGAATATGCATAACATTATTTTTCTACATGGGGATTATGGGTGGAATATTGTTTATAAATATACATAGTAACCTATTTAACCCATTTCTGATAAGTATATGCATGTCATTATTATTCAGTATGGGGATTATAGGTGGAATATTGTTTATAAATATACATAGGAACTGATTTAACCTGATAAGAATATGCACATAATTATTTCTCTACATGGGGATTATGGGTGGAATAATGTTTGTAAATATACATAGTAACCTATTTAACCCATTTCTCATAAGAATATGCATATAATTATTTTTCTACATGGGGATTATGGATGGAATATTGTTTTTAAACATACATAGGAATATATTTATCCAATTTCTTATAAAAATACGCATATAATTATTTTTCTACATATGGATTATGGGTGGAATATTGTTTATAAATATACATAGGAACGTATTTAAGCCATTTCTGATTAGATTATGCATATCATTTTTTTTTCTATATGGGGTTATGGGTGGAATATTGTTTATAAATATACATAGGAACCTAATTAAAGGATTTCTGATAAGAATATGCATATAATTTTTTTTCTACATGGGGATTATTGGTGGAATATTGCTTATATACATACATAGGACCCTATTTAACCAATTTCTGATAAGAATATGCATATAAGTATTTTTCTACACAGGGATTATGGGTGAAATATTGTTTATAAATATACATAGGAACCTAATTAAAGCATTTCTGATAAGAATATGCATATAATATTTTTTCTGCATGGGGATTATAGTGGGAAATTGTTTAAAAAATATACATAGGAACCTATTTAACCCATTTCTGATAAGAATATGCATATAATTATTTTTCTACATAGGGATTATGAATGGAATATTCATTCTAGTTAAACATAGGGATTATGAATGGAATATTCATTCTAGTTAAACATACAAAGGAATATATTTAACCCATTTCTGATAAGAATACGAGTATAATTATTTTTCTACATGGGGATTATGGGTGGAATATTGTTTATAAATATACATAGGCACATAGTTAACCCAATTTCTGATAAGAATATGTATATAAGTATTTTTCTAGGGATTATGGGTGAAATAGTGTTTATTAATTTACATAGGAACATATTAAACATATTTCTGTTATGAATATGCATACAATTATTTTTCTACATGGGGATTATGGGTGGAATATTGTTTATAAATATACATAGGACGCTATTTAACCCATTTTTGATACAAATATGCATATAATTATTTTTCTACATAGGGATTATTGGTGGAATACTGTTTTTAAATATACATAGTAACCTATTAAACCCATTTCTCATAAGAATATGCATATAACTATTTTTTTACATGGGGATTATGAATGGAATATTGTAGTTAAACATACATAGGAATATATTTAACCAATTTCTGATAAGAATATGCATATAAGTATTTTTCTACGTAGGGATGATGGGTGAAATATTGTTTATAAATATACATAGGGACCTATTTAGCCCATTTCTGATAAGAATATGCATATCATTATTTTTCTACATGGGGATTATGGGTTCAATATTATTTATAAATATACATAGGACCTATTTAACCAATTTTCTATTAAGAATATGCATATAATTATTTTTCTATATGGGGATTATAGTTAGAATATTGTTTATAAATATATATAGGAACCTATTTATGCCATTGCTTACAAAAATACGCATATCATTATTTTTCTACATATGGATTATGGGTGGAATATTGTTTATCAATATACATTGTAACCTATTTAACCCATTTCTGTTAACAATATGCATATAATTATTTTTATACATGGGGATTATGGATGGAATATTGTTTATAAATTTACATAGCAACATATTAAACCTATTTCTGATATGAATGTGCATCTAATCATATTGCTATATGTGGATTATGGGTTGAATATTGTTTATAAATATACATAGGAACGCGTTTAAGCCATTTCTGATAAGAATATGCATATAATTATTTTTCTACATGGGGATTATGGGTGGAATATTTTTGATACATTTACATAGGAACATATTAAACCTATTTCTGATATGAATATGCATAACATTATTTTTCTACATGGGGATTATGGGTGGAATATTGTTTATAAATATACATAGTAACCTATTTAACCCATTTCTCATAAGAATATGCATATAATTATTTTTCTACATGGGGATTATGGATGGAATATTGTTGTTAAACATACATAGGAATATATTTATCCCATTTATCCCATTTCTTATAAAAATACACATATAATTATTTTTCTACATTTGGATTATGGGTGGAATATTGTTTATAAATATACATAGGTACCTAATTAAAGAATTTCTGATAAGAATATGCATATAATTTATTTCTACATGGGGATTATTGGTGGAATATTGTTTATATACATACATAGGACCCTATTTAACCAATTTGTGATAAGAATATGCATATAAGTATTTTTCTACATAGGGATTATGGGTGAAATATTGTTTATAAATATACATAGGAACCTAATTAGGAATATATTAAACCCATTTCTGATAAGAATATGAATATAATTATTTTTCTACATGTGGATTGTTTGTGGAATATTGTTTATAAATATACATAGGAACGTATTTAAGCCATTTCTGATAAGAATATGCATATAATTATATTTCTACATGGGGATTATGGGTGGAATATTGTTTATACATTTACATAGGAACATATTAAACCTATTTCTGATATGAATATGCATAACATTATTTTTCTACATGGGGATTATGGGTGGAATATTGTTTATAAATATACATAGTAACCTATTTAACCCATTTCTGATAAGTATATGCATATAATTATTTTTCAGTATGGGGATTATAGGTGGAATATTGTTTATAAATATACATAGGAACTGATTTAACCCATTTCTGGTAAGAACATGCATATAATTATTTTCTACATAGGGATTAATGGCGGAATACTGTTTTTAAATATACATAGTAACTTTTTAACCCATTTCTCACAAGAATATACATATAATTATTTTTCTACATGGGGATTATGGATGGAATATTGTTTCTTAAACATACATAGGAATATATTTATCCAATTTCTTATAAAAATACACATATAATTATTTTGCTACATATGGATTATGGGTGGAATATTGTTTATAAATATACATAGGAACGTATTTAAGCCATTTCTGATAAGAATATGCATATAATTATTTTTCTACATGGGGATTATGGGTGGAATATTGTTTATACATTTACATAGGAACATATTAAACCTATTTCTGATATGAATATGCATAACATTATTTTTCTACATGGGGATTATGGGTGGAATATTGTTTATAAATATACATAGTAACCTAATTAACCCATTTCTGATAAGAATATGCACACAATTATTTCTCTACATGGGGATTATGGGTGGAATAATGTTTGTAAATATACACAGTAACCTATTTAACCCATTTCTCATAAGAATTTGCATATAATTATTTTTCTACATGGGGATTATGGATGGAATATTGTTTTTAAACATACATAGGAATATATTTATCCAATTTCTTATAAAAATACGCATATAATTATTTTTCTACATATGGATTATGGGTGGAATATTGTTTATAAATATACATAGGAACGTATTTAAGCCATTTCTGATAAGATTATGCATATCATTTTTTTTCTATATGGGGTAATGGGTGGAATATTGTTTATAAATATACATAGGAACCTAATTAAAGCATTTCTGATAAGAGTATGCATATAATTTTTTTTCTACATGGGGATTATTGGTGGAATATTGTTTATATACATACATAGGACCCTATTTAAGCAATTTCTGATAAGAATATGCATATAAGTATTTTTCTACACAGGGATTATGGGTGAAATATTGTTTATAAATATACATAGGAACCTAATTAAAGCATTTCTGATAAGAATATGCATATAATATTTTTTCTGCATGGGGATTATAGTGGGAAATTGTTTAAAAAATATACATAGGAACCTATTTAACCCATTTCTGATAAGAATATGCATATAATTATTCTTCTACATAGGGATTATGAATGGAATATTCATTCTAGTTAAACATAGGGATTATGAATGGAATATTCATTCTAGTTAAACATACAAAGGAATATATTTAACCCATTTCTGATAAGAATACGAATATAATTATTTTTCTACATGAGGATTATGGGTGGAATATTGTTTATAAATATAAATAGGCACATAGTTAACCCAATTTCTGATAAGAATATGTATATAAGTATTTTTCTAGGGATTATGGGTGAAATAGTGTTTATTAATTTACATAGGAACATATTAAACCTATTTCTGATATGAATATGCAAAAATTATTTTTCTACATGGGGATTATGGGTGGAATATTGTTTATAAATTTACATAGCAACATATTAAACCTATTTCTGATATGAATGTGCATAGAATTATATTGGTATATGGGGATTATGGGTTGAATATTGTTTATAAATATACATAGGAACGTATTTAAGCCATTTCTGATAAGAATATGCATATAATTATTTTTCTACATGGGGATTATGGATGGAATATTGTTTATACATTTACATAGGAACATATTAAACCTATTTCTGATATGAATATGCATAACATTATTTTTCTACATGGGGATTATGGGTGGAATATTGTTTATAAATATACATAGTAACCTATTTAAACCATTTCTGATAAGTATATGCATGTCATTATTATTCAGTATGGGGATTATAGGTGGAATATTGTTTATAAATATACATAGGAACTGATTTAACCTGATAAGAATATGCACATAGTTATTTCTCTACATGGGGATTATGGGTGGAATAATGTTTGTAAATGTACATTGTAACCTATTTAACCCATTTCTCATAAGAATATTCATATAATTATTTTTCTACATGGGGATTATGGATGGAATATTGTTTTTAAACATACATAGGAATATATTTATCCAATTTCTTATAAAAATACGCATATAATTATTTTTCTACATATGGATTATGGGTGGAATATTTTTTATAAATATACATAGGAACGTATTTAAGCCATTTCTGATTAGATTATGCATATCATTTTTTTTCTATATGGGGTTTATGGGTGGAATATTGTTTATAAATATACATAGGAACCTAATTAAAGCATTTCTGATAAGAATATGCATATAATTTTTTTTCTACATGGGGATTATTGGTGGAATATTGTTTATATACATACATAGGACCCTATTTAACCAATTTCTGATAAGAATATGCATATAAGTATTTTTCTACACAGGGATTATGGGTGAAATATTGTTTATAAATATACATAGGAACCTAATTAAAGCATTTCTGATAAGAATATGCATATAATATTTTTTCTGCATGGGGATTATAGTGGGAAATTGTTTAAAAAATATACATAGGAACCTATTTAACCCATTTCTGATAAGAATATGCATATAATTATTTTTCTACATAGGGATTATGAATGGAATATTCATTCTAGTTAAACATAGGGATTATGAATGGAATATTCATTCTAGTTAAACATACAAAGGAATATATTTAACCCATTTCTGATAAGAATACGAGTATAATTATTTTTCTACATGGGGATTATGGGTGGAATATTGTTTATAAATATACATAGGCACATAGTTAACCCAATTTCTGATAAGAATATGTATATAAGTATTTTTCTAGGGATTATGGGTGAAATAGTGTTTATTAATTTACATAGGAACATATTAAACATATTTCTGTTATGAATATGCATAAAATTATTTTTCTACATGGGGATTATGGGTGGAATATTGTTTATAAATATACATAGGACGCTATTTAACCCATTTTTGATACAAATATGCATATAATTATTTTTCTACATAGGGATTATTGGTGGAATACTGTTTTTAAATATACATAGTAACCTATTAAACCCATTTCTCATAAGAATATGCATATACCTATTTTTTTACATGGGGATTATGAATGGAATATTGTAGTTAAACATACATAGGAATATATTTAACCAATTTCTGATAAGAATATGCATATAAGTATTTTTCTATGTAGGGATGATGGGTGAAATATTGTTTATAAATATACATAGGGACCTATTTAGCCCATTTCTGATAAGAATATGCATATCATTATTTTTCTACATGGGGATTATGGGTTCAATATTATTTATAAATATACATAGGACCTATTTAACCAATTTTCTATTAAGAATATGCATATAATTATTTTTCTACATGGGGATTATAGTTAGAATATTGTTTATAAATATATATAGGAACCTATTTATGCCATTGCTTACAAAAATACGCATATCATTATTTTTCTACATATGGATTATGGGTGGAATATTGTTTATCAATATGCATTGTAACCTATTTAACCCATTTCTGTTAACAATATGCATATAATTATTTTTATACATGGGGATTATGGATGGAATATTGTTTATAAATTTACATAGCAACATATTAAACCTATTTCTGATATGAATGTGCATCTAATCATATTGCTATATGTGGATTATGGGTTGAATATTGTTTATAAATATACATAGGAACGCGTTTAAGCCATTTCTGATAAGAATATGCATATAATTATTTTTCTACATGGGGATTGTGGGTGGAATATTTTTGATACATTTACATAGGAACATGTTAAACCTATTTCTGATATGAATATGCATAACATTATTTTTCTACATGGGGATTATGGGTGGAATATTGTTTATAAATATACATAGTAACCTATTTAACCCATTTCTCATAAGAATATGCATATAATTATTTTTCTACATGGGGATTATGGATGGAATATTGTTGTTAAACATACATAGGAATATATTTATCCCATTTATCCCATTTCTTATAAAAATACACATATAATTATGTTTCTACATTTGGATTATGGGTGGAATATTGTTTATAAATATACATAGGAACCTAATTAAAGAATTTCTGATAAGAATATGCATATAATTTATTTCTACATGGGGATTATTGGTGGAATATTGTTTATATACATACATAGGACCCTATTTAACCAATTTGTGATAAGAATATGCATATAAGTATTTTTCTACATAGGGATTATGGGTGAAATATTGTTTATAAATATACATAGGAACCTAATTAGGAATATATTAAACCCATTTCTGATAAGAATATGAATATAATTATTTTTCTACATGTGGATTGTTTGTGGAATATTGTTTATAAATATACATGGGAACGTATTTAAGCCATTTCTGATAAGAATATGCATATAATTATATTTCTACATGGGGATTATGGGTGGAATATTGTTTATACATTTACATAGGAACATATTAAACCTATTTCTGATATGAATATGCATAACATTATTTTTCTACATGGGGATTATGGGTGGAATATTGTTTATAAATATTTCTAGTAACCTATTTAACCCATTTCTGATAAGAACATGCATATAATTATTTTCTACATAGGGATTAATGGCGGAATACTGTTTTTAAATATACATAGTAACTTTTTAACCCATTTCTCACAAGAATATACATATAATTATTTTTCTACATGGGGATTATGGATGGAATATTGTTTCTTAAACATACATAGGAATATATTTATCCAATTTCTTATAAAAATACACATATAATTATTTTGCTACATATGGATTATGTGTGGAATATTGTTTATAAATATACATAGGAACGTATTTAAGCCATTTCTGATAAGAATATGCATATAATTATTTTTCTACATGGGGATTATGGGTGGAATATTGTTTATACATTTACATAGGAACATATTAAACCTATTTCTGATATGAATATGCATAACATTATTTTTCTACATGGGGATTATGGGTGGAATATTGTTTATAAATATACATAGTAACCTAATTAACCCATTTCTGATAAGAATATGCACACAATTATTTCTCTACATGGGGATTATGGGTGGAATAATGTTTGTAAATATACACAGTAACCTATTTAACCCATTTCTCATAAGAATATGCATATAATTATTTTTCTACATGGGGATTATGGATGGAATATTGTTTTTAAACATACATAGGAATATATTTATCCAATTTCTTATAAAAATACGCATATAATTATTTTTCTACATATGGATTATGGGTGGAATATTGTTTATAAATATACATAGGAACGTATTTAAGCCATTTCTGATAAGATTATGCATATCATTTTTTTTCTATATGGGGTAATGGGTGGAATATTGTTTATAAATATACATAGGAACCTAATTAAAGCATTTCTGATAAGAGTATGCATATAATTTTTTTTCTACATGGGGATTATTGGTGGAATATTGTTTATATAAATACATAGGACCCTATTTAAGCAATTTCTGATAAGAATATGCATATACGTATTTTTCTACACAGGGATTATGGGTGAAATATTGTTTATAAATATACATAGGAACCTAATTAAAGCATTTCTGATAAGAATATGCATATAATATTTTTTCTGCATGGTGATTTTAGTGGGAAATTGTTTAAAAAATATACATAGGAACCTATTAACCCATTTCTGATAAGAATATGCATATAATTATTCTTCTACATAGGGATTATGAATGGAATATTCATTCTAGTTAAACATAGGGATTATAAATGGAATATTCATTCTAGTTAAACATACAAAGGAATATATTTAACCCATTTCTGATAAGAATACGAATATAATTATTTTTCTACATGAGGATTATGGGTGGAATATTGTTTATAAATATAAATAGGCACATAGTTAACCCAATTTCTGATAAGAATATGTATATAAGTATTTTTCTAGGGATTATGGGTGAAATAGTGTTTATTAATTTACATAGGAACATATTAAACCTATTTCTGATATGAATATGCATAAAATTATTTTTCTACATGGGGATTATGGGTGGAATATTGTTTATAAATTTACATAGCAACATATTAAACCTATTTCTGATATGAATGTGCATATAATTATATTGGTATATGGGGATTATGGGTTGAATATTGTTTATAAATATACATAGGAACGTATTTAAGCCATTTCTGATAAGAATATGCATATAATTATTTTTCTACATGGGGATTATGGATGGAATATTGTTTATACATTTACATAGGAACATATTAAACCTATTTCTGATATGAATATGCATAACATTATTTTTCTACATGGGGATTATGGGTGGAATATTGTTTATAAATATACATAGTAACCTATTTAACCCATTTCTGATAAGTATATGCATGTCATTATTATTCAGTATGGGGATTATAGGTGGAATATTGTTTATAAATATACATAGGAACTGATTTAACCTGATAAGAATAGGCACATAGTTATTTCTCTATATGGGGATTATGGGTGGAATAATGTTTGTAAATATACATAGTAACCTATTTAACCCATTTCTCATAAGAATATGCATATAATTATTTTTCTACATGGGGATTATGAATGGAATATTGTTTTTAAACATACATAGGAATATATTTATCCAATTTCTTATAAAAATACGCATATAATTATTTTTCTACATATGGATTATGGGTGGAATATTGTTTATAAATATACATAGGAACGTATTTAAGCCATTTCTGATTAGATTATGCATATCATTTTTTTTCTATATGGGGTTATGGGTGGAATATTGTTTATAAATATACATAGGAACCTAATTAAAGCATTTCTGATAAGAATATGCATATAATTTTTTTTCTACATGGGGATTATTGGTGGAATATTGTTTATATACATACATAGGACCCTATTTAACCAATTTCTGATAAGAATATGCATATAAGTATTTTTCTACACAAGGATTATGGGTGAAATATTGTTTATAAATATACATAGGAACCTAATTAAAGCATTTCTGATAAGAATATGCATATAATATTTTTTCTGCATGGGGATTATAGTGGGAAATTGTTTAAAAAATATACATAGGAACCTATTTAACCCATTTCTGATAAGAATATGCATATAATTATTTTTCTACATAGGGATTATGAATGGAATATTCATTCTAGTTAAACATAGGGATTATGAATGGAATATTCATTCTAGTTAAACATACAAAGGAATATATTTAACCCATTTCTGATAAGAATACGAATATAATTATTTTTCTACATGGGGATTATGGGTGGAATATTGTTTATAAATATACATAGGCACATAGTTAACCCAATTTCTGATAAGAATATGTATATAAGTATTCTTCTAGGGATTATAGGTGAAATAGTGTTTATTAATTTACATAGGAACATATTAAACATATTTCTGTTATGAATATGCATAAAATTATTTTTCTACATGGGGATTATGGGTGGAATATTGTTTATAAATATACATAGGACGCTATTTAACCCATTTTTGATACAAATATGCATATAATTATTTTTCTACATAGGGATTATTGGTGGAATACTGTTTTTAAATATACATAGTAACCTATTAAACCCATTTCTCATAAGAATATGCATATAACTATTTTTTTACATGGGGATTATGAATGGAATATTGTAGTTAAACATACATAGGAATATATTTAACCAATTTCTGATAAGAATATGCATATAAGTATTTTTCTACGTAGGGATGATGGGTGAAATATTGTTTATAAATATACATAGGGACCTATTTAGCCCATTTCTGATAAGAATATGCATATCATTATTTTTCTACATGGGGATTATGGGTTCAATATTGTTTATAAATATACATAGGACCTATTTAACCAATTTTCTATTAAGAATATGCATATAATTATTTTTCTACATGGGGATTATAGTTAGAATATTGTTTATAAATATATATAGGTACCTATTTATGCCATTGCTTACAAAAATACGCATATCATTATTTTTCTACATATGGATTATGGGTGGAATATTGTTTATCAATATACATTGTAACCTATTTAACCAATTTCTGTTAACAATATGCATATAATTATTTTTTTACATGGGGATTATGGATGGAATATTGTTTATAAATTTACATAGCAACATATTAAACCTATTTCTGATATGAATGTGCATCTAATCATATTGCTATATGTGGATTATGGGTTGAATATTGTTTATAAATATACATAGGAACGCGTTTAAGTCATTTCTGATAAGAATATGCATATAATTATTTTTCTACATGGGGATTATGGGTGGAATATTTTTGATACATTTACATAGGAACATATTAAACCTATTTCTGATATGAATATGCATAACATTATTTTTCTACATGGGGATTATGGGTGGAATATTGTTTATAAATATACATAGTAACCTATTTAACCCATTTCTCATAAGAATATGCATATAATTATTTTTCTACATGGGGATTATGGATGGAATATTGTTGTTAAACATACATAGGAATATATTTATCCCATTTATCCCATTTCTTATAAAAATAAACATATAATTATTTTTCTACATTTGGATTATGGGTGGAATATTGTTTATAAATATACATAGGAACCTAATTAAAGAATTTCTGATAAGAATATGCATATAATTTATTTCTACATGGGGATTATTGGTGGAATATTGTTTATATACATACATAGGACCCTATTTAACCAATTTGTGATAAGAATATGCATATAAGTATTTTTCTACATAGGGATTATGGGTGAAATATTGTTTATAAATATACATAGGAACCTAATTAGGAATATATTAAACCCATTTCTGATAAGAATATGAATATAATTATTTTTCTACATGTGGATTGTTTGTGGAATATTGTTTATAAATATACATAGGAACGTATTTAAGCCATTTCTGATAAGAATATGCATATAATTATATTTCTACATGGGGATTATGGGTGGAATATTGTTTATACATTTACATAAGAACATATTAAACCTATTTCTGATATGAATATGCATAACATTATTTTTCTACATGGGGATTATGGGTGGAATATTGTTTATAAATATACATAGTAACCTATTTAACCCATTTCTGATAAGTATATGCATATAATTATTTTTCAGTATGGGGATTATAGGTGGAATATTGTTTATAAATATACATAGGAACTGATTTAACCCATTTCTGGTAAGAACATGCATATAATTATTTTCTACATAGGGATTAATGGCGGAATACTGTTTTTAAATATACATAGTAACTTTTTAACCCATTTCTCACAAGAATATACATATAATTATTTTTCTACATGGGGATTATGGATGGAATATTGTTTCTTAAACATACATAGGAATATATTTATCCAATTTCTTATAAAAATACACATATAATTATTTTGCTACATATGGATTATGGGTGGAATATTGTTTATAAATATACATAGGAACGTATTTAAGCCATTTCTGATAAGAATATGCATATAATTATTTTTCTACATGGGGATTATGGGTGGAATATTGTTTATACATTTACATAGGAACATATTAAACCTATTTCTGATATGAATATGCATAACATTATTTTTCTACATGGGGATTATGGGTGGAATATTGTTTATAAATATACATAGTAACCTAATTAACCCATTTCTGATAAGAATATGCACACAATTATTTCTCTACATGGGGATTATGGGTGGAATAATGTTTGTAAATATACACAGTAACCTATTTAACCCATTTCTCATAAGAATATGCATATAATTATTTTTCTACATGGGGATTATGGATGGAATATTGTTTTTAAACATACATAGGAATATATTTATCCAATTTCTTATAAAAATACGCATATAATTATTTTTCTACATATGGATTATGGGTGGAATATTGTTTATAAATTTACATAGGAACGTATTTAAGCCATTTCTGATAAGATTATGCATATCATTTTTTTTCTATATGGGGTAATGGGTGGAATATTGTTTATAAATATACATAGGAACCTAATTAAAGCATTTCTGAAAAGAGTGTGCATATAATTTTTTTTCTACATGGGGATTATTGGTGGAATATTGTTTATATACATACATAGGACCCTATTTAAGCAATTTCTGATAAGAATATGCATATAAGTATTTTTCTACACAGGGATTATGGGTGAAATATTGTTTATAAATATACATAGGAACCTAATTAAAGCATTTCTGATAAGAATATACATATAATATTTTTTCTGCATGGGGATTATAGTGGGAAATTGTTTAAAAAATATACATAGGAACCTATTTAACCCATTTCTGATAAGAATATGCATATAATTATTCTTCTACATAGGGATTATGAATGGAATATTCATTCTAGTTAAACATAGGGATTATGAATGGAATATTCATTCTAGTTAAACATACAAAGGAATATATTTAACCCATTTCTGATAAGAATACGAATATAATTATTTTTCTACATGAGGATTATGGGTGGAATATTGTTTATAAATATAAATAGGCACATAGTTAACCCAATTTCTGATAAGAATATGTATATAAGTATTTTTCTAGGGATTATGGGTGAAATAGTGTTTATTAATTTACATAGGAACATATTAAACCTATTTCTGATATGATTATGCATAAAATTATTTTTCTACATGGGGATTATGGGTGGAATATTGTTTATAAATTTACATAGCAACATATTAAACCTATTTCTGATATGAAAGTGCATATAATTATATTGGTATATGGGGATTATGGGTTGAATATTGTTTATAAATATACATAGGAACGTATTTAAGCCATTTCTGATAAGAATATGCATATAATTATTTTTCTACATGGGGATTATGGATGGAATATTGTTTATACATTTACATAGGAACATATTAAACCTATTTCTGATATGAATATGCATAACAATATTTTTCTACATGGGGATTATGGGTGGAATATTGTTTATAAATATACATAGTAACCTATTTAAACCATTTCTGATAAGTATATGCATGTCATTATTATTCAGTATGGGGATTATAGGTGGAATATTGTTTATAAATATACATAGGAACTGATTTAACCTGATAAGAATATGCACATAGTTATTTCTCTACATGGGGATTATGGGTGGAATAATGTTTGTAAATATACATAGTAACCTATTTAACCCATTTCTCATAAGAATATGCATATAATTATTTTTCTACATGGGGATTATGGATGGAATATTGTTTTTAAACATACATAGGAATATATTTATCCAATTTCTTATAAAAATACGCATATAATTATTTTTCTACATATGGATTATGGGTGGAATATTGTTTATAAATATACATAGGAACGTATTTAAGCCATTTCTGATAAGAATACGAGTATAATTATTTTTCTACATGGGGATTATGGGTGGAATATTGTTTATAAATATACGTATTCACATAGTTAACCCAATTTCTGATAAGAATATGTATATAAGTATTTTTCTAGGGATTATGGGTGAAATAGTGTTTATTAATTTACATAGGAACATATTAAACATATTTCTGTTATGAATATGCATACAATTATTTTTCTACATGGGGATTATGGGTGGAATATTGTTTATAAATATACATAGGACGCTATTTAACCCATTTTTGATACAAATATGCATATAATTATTTTTCTACATAGGGATTATTGGTGGAATACTGTTTTTAAATATACATAGTAACCTATTAAACCCATTTCTCATAAGAATATGCATATAACTATTTTTTTACATGGGGATTATGAATGGAATATTGTAGTTAAACATACATAGGAATATATTTAACCAATTTCTGATAAGAATATGCATATAAGTATTTTTCTACGTAGGGATGATGGGTGAAATATTGTTTATAAATATACATAGGGACCTATTTAGCCCATTTCTGATAAGAATATGCATATCATTATTTTTCTACATGGGGATTATGGGTTCAATATTATTTATAAATATACATAGGACGTATTTAACCAATTTTCTATTAAGAATATGCATATAATTATTTTTCTACATGGGGATTATAGTTAGAATATTGTTTATAAATATATATAGGAACCTATTTATGCCATTGCTTACAAAAATACGCATATCATTATTTTTCTACATATGGATTATGGGTGGAATATTGTTTATCAATATGCATTGTAACCTATTTAACCCATTTCTGTTAACAATATGCATATAATTATTTTTATACATGGGGATTATGGATGGAATATTGTTTATAAATTTACATAGCAACATATTAAACCTATTTCTGATATGAATGTGCATCTAATCATATTGCTATATGTGGATTATGGGTTGAATATTGTTTATAAATATACATAGGAACGCGTTTAAGCCATTTCTGATAAGAATATGCATATAATTATTTTTCTACATGGGGATTATGGGTGGAATATTTTTGATACATTTACATAGGAACATATTAAACCTATTTCTGATATGAATATGCATAACATTATTTTTCTACATGGGGATGATGGGTGGAATATTGTTTATAAATATACATAGTAACCTATTTAACCCATTTCTCATAAGAATATGCATATAATTATTTTTCTACATGGGGATTATGGATGGAATATTGTTGTTAAACATACATAGGAATATATTTATCCCATTTATCCCATTTCTTATAAAAATACACATATAATTATGTTTCTACATTTGGATTATGGGTGGAATATTGTTTATAAATATACATAGGAACCTAATTAAAGAATTTCTGATAAGAATATGCATATAATTTATTTCTACATGGGGATTATTGGTGGAATATTGTTTATATACATACATAGGACCCTATTTAACCAATTTGTGATAAGAATATGCATATAAGTATTTTTCTACATAGGGATTATGGGTAAAATATTGTTTATAAATATACATAGGAACCTAATTAGGAATATATTAAACCCATTTCTGATAAGAATATGAATATAATTATTTTTCTACATGTGGATTGTTTGTGGAATATTGTTTATAAATATACATAGGAACGTATTTAAGCCATTTCTGATAAGAATATGCATATAAGTATTTTTCTACACAGGGATTATGGGTGAAATATTGTTTATAAATATACATAGGAACCTAATTAAAGCATTTCTGATAAGAATATGCATATAATATTTTTTCTGCATGGGGATTATAGTGGGAAATTGTTTAAAAAATATACATAGGAACCTATTTAACCCATTTCTGATAAGAATATGCATATAATTATTTTTCTACATAGGGATTATGAATGGAATATTCATTCTAGTTAAACATAGGGATTATGAATGGAATATTCATTCTAGTTAAACATACAAAGGAATATATTTAACCCATTTCTGATAAGAATACGAGTATAATTATTTTTCTACATGGGGATTATGGGTGGAATATTGTTTATAAATATACATAGGCACATAGTTAACCCAATTTCTGATAAGAATATGTATATAAGTATTTTTCTAGGGATTATGGGTGAAATAGTGTTTATTAATTTACATAGGAACATATTAAACATATTTCTGTTATGAATATGCATAAAATTATTTTTCTACATGGGGATTATGGGTGGAATATTGTTTATAAATATACATAGGACGCTATTTAACCCATTTTTGATACAAATATGCATATAATTATTTTTCTACATAGGGATTATTGGTGGAATACTGTTTTTAAATATACATAGTAACCTATTAAACCCATTTCTCATAAGAATATGCATATAACTATTTTTTTACATGGGGATTATGAATGGAATATTGTAGTTAAACATACATAGGAATATATTTAACCAATTTCTGATAAGAATATGCATATAAGTATTTTTCTACGTAGGGATGATGGGTGAAATATTGTTTATAAATATACATAGGGACCTATTTAGCCCATTTCTGATAAGAATATGCATATCATTATTTTTCTACATGGGGATTATGGGTTCAATATTATTTATAAATATACATAGGACCTATTTAACCAATTTTCTATTAAGAATATGCATATAATTATTTTTCTACATGGGGATTATAGTTAGAATATTGTTTATAAATATATATAGGAACCTATTTATGCCATTGCTTACAAAAATACGCATATCATTATTTTTCTACATATGGATTATGGGTGGAATATTGTTTATCAATATGCATTGTAACCTATTTAACCCATTTCTGTTAACAATATGCATATAATTATTTTTATACATGGGGATTATGGATGGAATATTGTTTATAAATTTACATAGCAACATATTAAACCTATTTCTGATATGAATGTGCATCTAATCATATTGCTATATGTGGATTATGGGTTGAATATTGTTTATAAATATACATAGGAACGCGTTTAAGCCATTTCTGATAAGAATATGCATATAATTATTTTTCTACATGGGGATTATGGGTGGAATATTTTTGATACATTTACATAGGAACATATTAAACCTATTTCTGATATGAATATGCATAACATTATTTTTCTACATGGGGATGATGGGTGGAATATTGTTTATAAATATACATAGTAACCTATTTAACCCATTTCTCATAAGAATATGCATATAATTATTTTTCTACATGGGGATTATGGATGGAATATTGTTGTTAAACATACATAGGAATATATTTATCCCATTTATCCCATTTCTTATAAAAATACACATATAATTATGTTTCTACATTTGGATTATGGGTGGAATATTGTTTATAAATATACATAGGAACCTAATTAAAGAATTTCTGATAAGAATATGCATATAATTTATTTCTACATGGGGATTATTGGTGGAATATTGTTTATATACATACATAGGACCCTATTTAACCAATTTGTGATAAGAATATGCATATAAGTATTTTTCTACATAGGGATTATGGGTGAAATATTGTTTATAAATATACATAGGAACCTAATTAGGAATATATTAAACCCATTTCTGATAAGAATATGAATATAATTATTTTTCTACATGTGGATTGTTTGTGGAATATTGTTTATAAATATACATAGGAACGTATTTAAGCCATTTCTGATAAGAATATGCATATAATTATATTTCTACATGGGGATTATGGGTGGAATATTGTTTATACATTTACATAGGAACATATTAAACCTATTTCTGATATGAATATGCATAACATTATTTTTCTACATGGGGATTATGGGTGGAATATTGTTTATAAATATTTCTAGTAACCTATTTAACCCATTTCTGATAAGTATATGCATATAATTATTTTTCAGTATGGGGATTATAGGTGGAATATTGTTTATAAATATACATAGGAACTGATTTAACCCATTTCTGGTAAGAACATGCATATAATTATTTTCTACATAGGGATTAATGGCGGAATACTGTTTTTAAATATACATAGTAACTTTTTAACCCATTTCTCACAAGAATATACATATAATTATTTTTCTACATGGGGATTATGGATGGAATATTGTTTCTTAAACATACATAGGAATATATTTATCCAATTTCTTATAAAAATACACATATAATTATTTTGCTACATATGGATTATGGGTGGAATATTGTTTATAAATATACATAGGAACGTATTTAAGCCATTTCTGATAAGAATATGCATATAATTATTTTTCTACATGGGGATTATGGGTGGAATATTGTTTATACATTTACATAGGAACATATTAAACCTATTTCTGATATGAATATGCATAACATTATTTTTCTACATGGGGATTATGGGTGGAATATTGTTTATAAATATACATAGTAACCTAATTAACCCATTTCTGATAAGAATATGCACACAATTATTTCTCTACATGGGGATTATGGGTGGAATAATGTTTGTAAATATACACAGTAACCTATTTAACCCATTTCTCATAAGAATATGCATATAATTATTTTTCTACATGGGGATTATGGATGGAATATTGTTTTTAAACATACATAGGAATATATTTATCCAATTTCTTATAAAAATACGCATATAATTATTTTTCTACATATGGATTATGGGTGGAATATTGTTTATAAATATACATAGGAACGTATTTAAGCCATTTCTGATAAGATTATGCATATCATTTTTTTTCTATATGGGGTAATGGGTGGAATATTGTTTATAAATATACATAGGAACCTAATTAAAGCATTTCTGATAAGAGTATGCATATAATTTTTTTTCTACATGGGGATTATTGGTGGAATATTGTTTATATACATACATAGGACCCTATTTAAGCAATTTCTGATAAGAATATGCATATAAGTATTTTTCTACACAGGGATTATGGGTGAAATATTGTTTATAAATATACATAGGAACCTAATTAAAGCATTTCTGATAAGAATATGCATATAATATTTTTTCTGCATGGGGATTATAGTGGGAAATTGTTTAAAAAATATACATAGGAACCTATTTAACCCATTTCTGATAAGAATATGCATATAATTATTTTTCTACATAGGGATTATGAATGGAATATTCATTCTAGTTAAACATAGGGATTATGAATGGAATATTCATTCTAGTTAAACATACAAAGGAATATATTTAACCCATTTCTGATAAGAATACAAGTATAATTATTTTTCTACATGGGGATTATGGGTGGAATATTGTTTATAAATATACATAGGCACATAGTTAACCCAATTTCTGATAAGAGTATGTATATAAGTATTTTTCTAGGGATTATGGGTGAAATAGTGTTTATTAATTTACATAGGAACATATTAAACATATTTCTGTTATGAATATGCATAAAATCATTTTTCTACATGGGGATTATGGGTGGAATATTGTTTATAAATATACATAGGATGCTATTTAACCCATTTTTGATACAAATATGCATATAATTATTTTTCTACATAGGGATTATTGGTGGAATACTGTTTTTAAATATACATAGTAACCTATTAAACCCATTTCTCATAAGAATATGCATATAACTATTTTTTTACATGGGGATTATGAATGGAATATTGTAGTTAAACATACATAGGAATATATTTAACCAATTTCTGATAAGAATATGCATATAAGTATTTTTCTACGTAGGGATGATGGGTGAAATATTGTTTATAAATATACATAGGGACCTATTTAGCCCATTTCTGATAAGAATATGCATATCATTATTTTTCTACATGGGGATTATGGGTTCAATATTATTTATAAATATACATAGGACCTATTTAACCAATTTTCTATTAAAAATATGCATATAATTATTTTTCTACATGGGGATTATAGTTAGAATATTGTTTATAAATATATATATAGGAACCTATTTATGCCATTGCTTACAAAAATACGCATATCATTATTTTTCTACATATGGATTATGGGTGGAATATTGTTTATCAATATACATTGTAACCTATTTTACCCATTTCTGTTAACAATATGCATATAATTATTTTTATACATGGGGATTATGGATGGAATATTGTTTATAAATTTACATAGCAACATATTAAACCTATTTCTGATATGAATGTGCATCTAATCATATTGCTATATGTGGATTATGGGTTGAATATTGTTTATAAATATACATAGGAACGCGTTTAAGCCATTTCTGATAAGAATATGCATATAATTATTTTTCTACATGGGGATTATGGGTGGAATATTTTTGATACATTTACATAGGAACATATTAAACCTATTTCTGATATGAATATGCATAACATTATTTTTCTACATGGGGATTATGGGTGGAATATTGTTTATAAATATACATAGTAACCTATTTAACCCATTTCTCATAAGAATATGCATATAATTATTTTTCTACATGGGGATTATGGATGGAATATTGTTGTTAAACATACATAGGAATATATTTATCCCATTTATCCCATTTCTTATAAAAATACACATATAATTATTTTTCTACATTTGGATTATGGGTGGAATATTGTTTATAAATATACATAGGAACCTAATTAAAGAATTTCTGATAAGAATATGCATATAATTTATTTCTACATGGGGATTATTGGTGGAATATTGTTTATATACATACATAGGACCCTATTTAACCAATTTGTGATAAGAATATGCATATAAGTATTTTTCTACATAGGGATTATGGGTGAAATATTGTTTATAAATATACATAGGAACCTAATTAGGAATATATTAAACCCATTTCTGATAAGAATATGAATATAATTATTTTTCTACATGTGGATTGTTTGTGGAATATTGTTTATAAATATACATAGGAACGTATTTAAGCCATTTCTGATAAGAATATGCATATAATTATATTTCTACATGGGGATTATGGGTGGAATATTGTTTATACATTTACATAGGAACATATTAAACCTATTTCTGATATGAATATGCATAACATTATTTTTCTACATGGGGATTATGGGTGGAATATTGTTTATAAATATACATAGTAACCTATTTAACCCATTTCTGATAAGTATATGCATATAATTATTTTTCAGTATGGGGATTATAGGTGGAATATTGTTTATAAATATACATAGGAACTGATTTAACCCATTTCTGGTAAGAACATGCATATAATTATTTTCTACATAGGGATTAATGGCGGAATACTGTTTTTAAATATACATAGTAACTTTTTAACCCATTTCTCACAAGAATATACATATAATTATTTTTCTACATGGGGATTATGGATGGAATATTGTTTCTTAAACATACATAGGAATATATTTATCCAATTTCTTATAAAAATACACATATAATTATTTTGCTACATATGGATTATGGGTGGAATATTGTTTATAAATATACATAGGAACGTATTTAAGCCATTTCTGATAAGAATATGCATATAATTATTTTTCTACATGGGGATTATGGGTGGAATATTGTTTATACATTTACATAGGAACATATTAAACCTATTTCTGATATGAATATGCATAACATTATTTTTCTACATGGGGATTATGGGTGGAATATTGTTTATAAATATACATAGTAACCTAATTAACCCATTTCTGATAAGAATATGCACACAATTATTTCTCTACATGGGGATTATGGGTGGAATAATGTTTGTAAATATACACAGTAACCTATTTAACCCATTTCTCATAAGAATATGCATATAATTATTTTTCTACATGGGGATTATGGATGGAATATTGTTTTTAAACATACATAGGAATATATTTATCCAATTTCTTATAAAAATACGCATATAATTATTTTTCTACATATGGATTATGGGTGGAATATTGTTTATAAATATACATAGGAACGTATTTAAGCCATTTCTGATAAGATTATGCATATCATTTTTTTTCTATATGGGGTAATGGGTGGAATATTGTTTATAAATATACATATGAACCTAATTAAAGCATTTCTGATAAGAGTATGCATATCATTTTTTTTCTACATGGGGATTATTTTTGGAATATTGTTTATATACATACATAGGACCCTATTTAAGCAATTTCTGATAAGAATATGCATATAAGTATTTTTCTACACAGGGATTATGGGTGAAATATTGTTTATAAATATACATAGGAACCTAATTAAAGCATTTCTGATAAGAATATGCATATAATATTTTTTCTGCATGGGGATTATAGTGGGAAATTGTTTAAAAAATATACATAGGAACCTATTTAACCCATTTCTGATAAGAATATGCATATAATTATTCTTCTACATAGGGATTATGAATGGAATATTCATTCTAGTTAAACATAGGGATTATGAATGGAATATTCATTCTAGTTAAACATACAAAGGAATATATTTAACCCATTTCTGATAAGAATACGAATATAATTATTTTTCTACATGAGGATTATGGGTGGAATATTGTTTATAAATATAAATAGGCACATAGTTAACCCAATTTCTGATAAGAATATGTATATAACTATTTTTCTAGGGATTATGGGTGAAATAGTGTTTATTAATTTACATAGGAACATATTAAACCTATTTCTGATATGAATATGCATAAAATTATTTTTCTACATGGGGATTATGGGTGGAATATTGTTTATAAATTTACATAGCAACATATTAAACCTATTTCTGATATGAATGTGCATAGAATTATATTGGTATATGGGGATTATGGGTTGAATATTGTTTATAAATATACATAGGAACGTATTTAAGCCATTTCTGATAAGAATATGCATATAATTATTTTTCTACATGGGGATTATGGATGGAATATTGTTTATACATTTACATAGGAACATATTAAACCTATTTCTGATATGAATATGCATAACATTATTTTTCTACATGGGGATTATGGGTGGAATATTGTTTATAAATATACATAGTAACCTATTTAAACCATTTCTGATAAGTATATGCATGTCATTATTATTCAGTATGGGGATTATAGGTGGAATATTGTTTATAAATATACATAGGAACTGATTTAACCTGATAAGAATATGCACATAGTTATTTCTCTACATGGGGATTATGGGTGGAATAATGTTTGTAAATGTACATTGTAACCTATTTAACCCATTTCTCATAAGAATATGCATATAATTATTTTTCTACATGGGGATTATGGATGGAATATTGTTTTTAAACATACATAGGAATATATTTATCCAATTTCTTATAAAAATACGCATATAATTATTTTTCTACATATGGATTATGGGTGGAATATTGTTTATAAATATACATAGGAACGTATTTAAGCCATTTCTGATTAGATTATGCATATCATTTTTTTTCTATATGGGGTTTATGGGTGGAATATTGTTTATAAATATACATAGGAACCTAATTAAAGCATTTCTGATAAGAATATGCATATAATTTTTTTTCTACATGGGGATTATTGGTGGAATATTGTTTATATACATACATAGGACCCTATTTAACCAATTTCTGATAAGAATATGCATATAAGTATTTTTCTACACAGGGATTATGGGTGAAATATTGTTTATAAATATACATAGGAACCTAATTAAAGCATTTCTGATAAGAATATGCATATAATATTTTTTCTGCATGGGGATTATAGTGGGAAATTGTTTAAAAAATATACATAGGAACCTATTTAACCCATTTCTGATAAGAATATGCATATAATTATTTTTCTACATAGGGATTATGAATGGAATATTCATTCTAGTTAAACATAGGGATTATGAATGGAATATTCATTCTAGTTAAACATACAAAGGAATATATTTAACCCATTTCTGATAAGAATACGAGTATAATTATTTTTCTACATGGGGATTATGGGTGGAATATTGTTTATAAATATACATAGGCACATAGTTAACCCAATTTCTGATAAGAATATGTATATAAGTATTTTTCTAGGGATTATGGGTGAAATAGTGTTTATTAATTTACATAGGAACATATTAAACATATTTCTGTTATGAATATGCATAAAATTATTTTTCTACATGGGGATTATGGGTGGAATATTGTTTATAAATATACATAGGACGCTATTTAACCCATTTTTGATACAAATATGCATATAATTATTTTTCTACATAGGGATTATTGGTGGAATACTGTTTTTAAATATACATAGTAACCTATTAAACCCATTTCTCATAAGAATATGCATATAACTATTTTTTTACATGGGGATTATGAATGGAATATTGTAGTTAAACATACATAGGAATATATTTAACCAATTTCTGATAAGAATATGCATATAAGTATTTTTCTACGTAGGGATGATGGGTGAAATATTGTTTATAAATATACATAGGGACCTATTTAGCCCATTTCTGATAAGAATATGCATATCATTATTTTTCTACATGGGGATTATGAGTTCAATATTATTTATAAATATACATAGGACCTATTTAACCAATTTTCTATTAAGAATATGCATATAATTATTTTTCTACATGGGGATTATAGTTAGAATATTGTTTATAAATATATATAGGAACCTATTTATGCCATTGCTTACAAAAATACGCATATCATTATTTTTCTACATATGGATTATGGGTGGAATATTGTTTATCAATATGCATTGTAACCTATTTAACCCATTTCTGTTAACAATATGCATATAATTATTTTTATACATGGGGATTATGGATGGAATATTGTTTATAAATTTACATAGCAACATATTAAACCTATTTCTGATATGAATGTGCATCTAATCATATTGCTATATGTGGATTATGGGTTGAATATTGTTTATAAATATACATAGGAACGCGTTTAAGCCATTTCTGATAAGAATATGCATATAATTATTTTTCTACATGGGGATTATGGGTGGAATATTTTTGATACATTTACATAGGAACATATTAAACCTATTTCTGATATGAATATGCATAACATTATTTTTCTACATGGGGATTATGGGTGGAATATTGTTTATAAATATACATAGTAACCTATTTAACCCATTTCTCATAAGAATATGCATATAATTATTTTTCTACATGGGGATTATGGATGGAATATTGTTGTTAAACATACATAGGAATATATTTATCCCATTTATCCCATTTCTTATAAAAATACACATATAATTATGTTTCTACATTTGGATTATGGGTGGAATATTGTTTATAAATATACATAGGAACCTAATTAAAGAATTTCTGATAAGAATATGCATATAATTTATTTCTACATGGGGATTATTGGTGGAATATTGTTTATATACATACATAGGACCCTATTTAACCAATTTGTGATAAGAATATGCATATAAGTATTTTTCTACATAGGGATTATGGGTGAAATATTGTTTATAAATATACATAGGAACCTAATTAGGAATATATTAAACCCATTTCTGATAAGAATATGAATATAATTATTTTTCTACATGTGGATTGTTTGTGGAATATTGTTTATAAATATACATGGGAACGTATTTAAGCCATTTCTGATAAGAATATGCATATAATTATATTTCTACATGGGGATTATGGGTGGAATATTGTTTATACATTTACATAGGAACATATTAAACCTATTTCTGATATGAATATGCATAACATTATTTTTCTACATGGGGATTATGGGTGGAATATTGTTTATAAATATTTCTAGTAACCTATTTAACCCATTTCTGATAAGTATATGCATATAATTATTTTTCAGTATGGGGATTATAGGTGGAATATTGTTTATAAATATACATAGGAACTGATTTAACCCATTTCTGGTAAGAACATGCATATAATTATTTTCTACATAGGGATTAATGGCGGAATACTGTTTTTAAATATACATAGTAACTTTTTAACCCATTTCTCACAAGAATATACATATAATTATTTTTCTACATGGGGATTATGGATGGAATATTGTTTCTTAAACATACATAGGAATATATTTATCCAATTTCTTATAAAAATACACATATAATTATTTTGCTACATATGGATTATGGGTGGAATATTGTTTATAAATATACATAGGAACGTATTTAAGCCATTTCTGATAAGAATATGCATATAATTATTTTTCTACATGGGGATTATGGGTGGAATATTGTTTATACATTTACATAGGAACATATTAAACCTATTTCTGATATGAATATGCATAACATTATTTTTCTACATGGGGATTATGGGTGGAATATTGTTTATAAATATACATAGTAACCTAATTAACCCATTTCTGATAAGAATATGCACACAATTATTTCTCTACATGGGGATTATGGGTGGAATAATGTTTGTAAATATACACAGTAACCTATTTAACCCATTTCTCATAAGAATATGCATATAATTATTTTTCTACATGGGGATTATGGATGGAATATTGTTTTTAAACATACATAGGAATATATTTATCCAATTTCTTATAAAAATACGCATATAATTATTTTTCTACATATGGATTATGGGTGGAATATTGTTTATAAATATACATAGGAACGTATTTAAGCCATTTCTGATAAGATTATGCATATCATTTTTTTTCTATATGGGGCAATGGGTGGAATATTGTTTATAAATATACATAGGAACCTAATTAAATCATTTCTGATAAGAATATGCATATAATTATTTTTCTACATGGGGATTATGGGTTCAATATTGTTTATAAATATATATAGGAACCTATTTATGCCATTGCTTACAAAAATACGCATATCATTATTTTTCTACATATTGATTATGGGTGGAATATTGTTTATCAATATACATTGTAACCTATTTAACCCATTTCTGTTAACAATATGCATATAATTATTTTTTTACATGGGGATTATGGATGGAATATTGTTAATAAATTTACATAGCAACATATTAAACCTATTTCTGATATGAATGTGCATATAATTATATTGGTATATATTGGGGATTATGGGTTGAATATTGTTTATGAATATACATAGGAATGCGTTTAAGCCATTTCTGATAAGAATATGCATATAATTATTTTTCTACATGGGGATTATGGGTGGAATATTTTTGATACATTTACATAGGAACATATTAAACCTATTTCTGATATGAATATGCATAACATTATTTTTCTACATGGGGATTATGGGTGGAATATTGTTTATAAATATACATAGTAACCTATTTAACCCATTTCTCATAAGAATATGCATATAATTATTTTTCTACATGGGGATTATGGATGGAATATTGTTGTTAAACATACATAGGAATATATTTATCCCATTTATCCCATTTCTTATAAAAATACACATATAATTATTTTTCTACATTTGGATTATGGATGGAATATTGTTTATAAATATACATAGGAACCTAATTAAAGAATTTCTGATAAGAATATGCATATAATTTATTTCTACATGGGGATTATTGGTGGAATATTGTTTATATACATACATAGGACCCTATTTAACCAATTTGTGATAAGAATATGCATATAAGTATTTTTCTACATAGGGATTATGGGTGAAATATTGTTTATAAATATACATAGGAACCTAATTAGGAATATATTAAACCCATTTCTGATAAGAATATGAATATAATTATTTTTCTACATGTGGATTGTTTGTGGAATATTGTTTATAAATATACATAGGAACGTATTTAAGCCATTTCTGATAAGAATATGCATATAATTATATTTCTACATGGGGATTATGGGTGGAATATTGTTTATACATTTACATAGGAACATATTAAACCTATTTCTGATATGAATATGCATAACATTATTTTTCTACATGGGGATTATGGGTGGAATATTGTTTATAAATATACATAGTAACCTATTTAACCCATTTCTGATAAGTATATGCATATAATTATTTTTCAGTATGGGGATTATAGGTGGAATATTGTTTATAAATATACATAGGAACTGATTTAACCCATTTCTGGTAAGAACATGCATATAATTATTTTCTACATAGGGATTAATGGCGGAATACTGTTTTTAAATATACATAGTAACTTTTTAACCCATTTCTCATAAGAATATACATATAATTATTTTTCTACGTGGGGATTATGGATGGAATTTTGTTTCTTAAACATACATAGGAATATATTTATCCAATTTCTTATAAAAATACACATATAATTATTTTGCTACATATGGATTATGGGTGGAATATTGTTTATAAATATACATAGGAACGTATTTAAGCCATTTCTGATAAGAATATGCATATAATTATTTTTCTACATGGGGATTATGGGTGGAATATTGTTTATACATTTACATAGGAACATATTAAACCTATTTCTGATATGAATGTGCATATAATTATATTGGTATATGGGGATTATGGGTTGAATATTTTTAATAAATATACATAGGAACGTATTTAAGCCATTTCTGATAAGAATATGCATATAATTATTTTTCTACATGGGGATTATGGGTGGAATATTGTTTATACATTTACATAGGAACATATTCAAACTATTTCTGATATGAATATGCATAACATTATTTTTCTACATGGGGATTATGGGTGGAATATTGTTTATAAATATACATAGTAACCTATTTAACCCATTTCTGATAAATATATGCATGTCATTATTATTCAGTATGGGGATTATAGGTGGAATATTGTTTATAAATATACATAGGAACTGATTTAACCTGATAAGAATATGCACATAATTATTTCTCTACATGGGGATTATGGGTGGAATAATGTTTGTAAATATACATAGTAACCTATTTAACCCATTTCTCATAAGAATATGCATATAATTATTTTTCTACATGGGGATTATGGATGGAATATTGTTTTTAAACATACATAGGAATATATTTATCCAATTTCTTATAAAAATACGCATATAATTATTTTTCTACATATGGATTATGGGTGGAATATTGTTTATAAATATACATAGGAACGTATTTAAGCCATTTCTGATAAGATTATGCATATAATTTTTTTTCTATATTGGGTTATGGGTGGAATATTGTTTATATACATACATAGGACCCTATTTAAGCAATTTCTGATAAGAATATGCATATAAGTATTTTTCTACACAGGGATTATGGGTGAAATATTGGTTATAAATATACATAGGAACCTAATTAAAGCATTTCTGATAAGAATATGCATATCATTTTTTTTCTACATGGGGATTATTGGTGGAATATTGTTTATATACATACATAGGACACTATTTAAGCAATTTCTGATAAGAATATGCATATAAGTATTTTTCTACACAGGGATTATAGGTGAAATATTGTTTATAAATATACATAGGAACCTAATTAAAGCATTTCTGATAAGAATATGCATATAATATTTTTTCTACATGGGGATTATAGTGGGAAATTGTTTAAAAAATATACATAGGAACCTATTTAACCCATTTCTGATAAGAATATGCATATAATTATTTTTCTACATAGGGATTATGAATGGAGTATTCATTCTAGTTAAACATAGGGATTATGAATGGAATATTCATTCTAGTTAAACATACAAAGGAATATTTTTAACCCATTTCTGATAAGAATACGAATATAATTATTTTTCTACATGGGGATTATGGGTGGAATATTGTTTATAAATATACATAGGCACATAGTTCACCCAATTTCTGATAAGAATATGTATATAAGTATTTTTTCTAGGGATTATGGGTGAAATAGTGTTTATTAATTTACACAGGAACATATTAAACATATTTCTGATATGAGTATGCATATCATTATTTTTCTACATGGGGATTATGTGTTCAATATTATTTATAAATATACATAGGACCTATTTAACCAATTTTCTATTAAGAATATGCATATAATTATTTTTCTACATGGGGATTATAGTTAGAATATTGTTTATAAATATATATAGGAACCTATTTATGCCATTGCTTACAAAAATACGCATATCATTATTTTTCTACATATGGATTATGGGTGGAATATTGTTTATCAATATACATTGTAACCTATTTAACCCATTTCAGTTAACAAAATGCATATAATTATTTTTTTACATGGGGATTATGGATGGAATATTGTTAATAAATTTACATAGCAACATATTAATCCTATTTCTGATATGAATGTGCATATAATTATATTGGTATATGGGGATTATGGTTTGAATATTGTTTATAAATATACATAGGAACGTATTTAAGCCATTTCTGATAAGAATATGCATATAATTATTTTTCTACATGGGGATTATGGGTGGAATATTGTTTATACATTTACATAGGAACATATTAAACCTATTTCTGATATGAATATGCATAACATTATTTTTCTACATGGGGATTATGGGTGGAATATTGTTTATAAATATACATAGTAACCTATTTAACCCATTTCTGATAAGTATATGCATGTCATTATTATTCAGTATGGGGATTATAGGTGGAATATTGTTTATGAATATACATAGGAACTGATTTAACCTGATAAGAATATGCACATAATTATTTCTCTACATGGGGATTATGGGTGGAATAATGTTTGTAAATATACATAGTGACCTATTTAACCCATTTCTCATAAGAATATGCATATAATTATTTTTCTACATGGGGATTATGGATGGAATATTGTTTTTAAACATACATAGGAATAATATATTTATCCAATTTCTTATAAAAATACGCATATAATTATTTTTCTACATATGGATTAAGGGTGGAATATTGTTTATAAATATACATAGGAACGTATTTAAGCCATTTCTGATAAGATTATGCATATAATTTTTTTTCTATATGGGGTTATGGGTGGAATATTGTTTATAAATATACATAGGAACCTAATTAAAGCATTTCTGATAAGAATATGCATATAATTTTTTTTCTACATGGGGATTATTGGTGGAATATTGTTTATATACATACATAGGACCCTATTTAACCAATTTCTGATAAGAATATGCATATAAGTATTTTTCTACACAGGGATTATGGGTGAAATATTGTTTATAAATATACATAGGAACCTAATTAAAGCATTTCTGATAAGAATATGCATATAATATTTTTTCTGCATGGGGATTATAGTGGGAAATTGTTTAAAAAATATACATAGGAACCTATTTAACCCATTTCTGATAAGAATATGCATATAATTATTTTTCTACATAGGGATTATGAATGGAATATTCATTCTAGTTAAACATAGGGATTATGAATGGAATATTCATTCTAGTTAAACATACAAAGGAATATATTTAACCCATTTCTGATAAGAATACGAATATAATTATTTTTCTACATGGGGATTATGGGTGGAATATTGTTTATAAATATACATAGGCACATAGTTAACCCAATTTCTGATAAGAATATGTATATAAGTATTTTTCTAGGGATTATGGGTGAAATAGTGTTTATTCATTTACATAGGAACATATTAAACATATTTCTGTTATGAATATGCATAAAATTATTTTTCTACATGGGGATTATGAGTGGAATATTGTTTATAAATATACATAGGACGCTATTTAACCCATTTCTGATACAAATATGCATATAATTATTTTTCTACATAGGGATTATTGGTGGAATACTGTTTTTAAATATACATAGTAACCTATTAAACCCATTTCTCATAAGAATATGCATATAACTATTTTTTTACATGGGGATTATGAATGGAATATTGTAGTTAGTATAAGTATTTTTCCACGTAGGGATGATGGGTGAAATATTGTTTATAAATATACATAGGGACCTATTTAGCCTATTTCTGATAAGAATATGCATATCATTATTTTTCTACATGGGGATTATGGGTTCAATATTGTTTATAAATATACATAGGACCTATTTAACCAATTTTCTATTAAGAATATGCATATAATTATTTTTCTACATGGGGATTATAGTTAGAATATTGTTTATAAATATATATAGGAACCTATTTATGCCATTGCTTACAAAAATACGCATATCATTATTTTTCTACATATGGATTATGGGTGGAATATTGTTTATCAATATACATTGTAACCTATTTAACCCATTTCTGTTAACAATATGCATATAATTATTTTTTTACATGGGGATTATGGATGGAATATTGTTTATAAATTTACATAGCAACATATTAAACCTATTTCTGATATAAATGTGCATCTAATCATATTGCTATATTTGGATTATGGGTTGAATATTGTTTATAAATATACATAGGAACGCGTTTAAGCCATTTCTGATAAGAATATGCATATAATTATTTTTCTACATGGGGATTATGGGTGGAATATTTTTGATACATTTACATAGGAATATATTAAACCTATTTCTGATATGAATATGCATAACATTATTTTTCTACATGGGGATTATGGGTGGAATATTGTTTATAAATATACATAGTAACCTATTTAACCCATTTCTCATAAGAATATGCATATAATTATTTTTCTACATGGGGATTATGGATGGAATATTGTTGTTAAACATACATAGGAATATATTTATCCCATTTATCCCATTTCTTATAAAAATAAACATATAATTATTTTTCTACATTTGGATTATGGGTGGAATATTGTTTATAAATATACATAGGAACCTAATTAAAGAATTTCTGATAAGAATATGCATATAATTTATTTCTACATGGGGATTATTGGTGGAATATTGTTTATATACATACATAGGACCCTATTTAACCAATTTGTGATAAGAATATGCATATAAGTATTTTTCTACATAGGGATTATGGGTGAAATATTGTTTATAAATATACATAGGAACCTAATTAGGAATATATTAAACCCATTTCTGATAAGAATATGAATATAATTATTTTTCTACATGTGGATTGTTTGTGGAATATTGTTTATAAATATACATAGGAACGTATTTAAGCCATTTCTGATAAGAATATTCATATAATTATATTTCTACATGGGGATTATGGGTGGAATATTGTTTATACATTTACATAGGAACATATTAAACCTATTTCTGATATGAATATGCATAACATTATTTTTCTACATGGGGATTATGGGTGGAATATTGTTTATAAATATACATAGTAACCTATTTAACCCATTTCTGATAAGTATATGCATATAATTATTTTTCAGTATGGGGATTATAGGTGGAATATTGTTTATAAATATACATAGGAACTGATTTAACCCATTTCTGGTAAGAACATGCATATAATTATTTTCTACATAGGGATTAATGGCGGAATACTGTTTTTAAATATACATAGTAACTTTTTAACCCATTTCTCACAAGAATATACATATAATTATTTTTCTACATGGGGATTATGGATGGAATATTGTTTCTTAAACATACATAGGAATATATTTATCCAATTTCTTATAAAAATACACATATAATTATTTTGCTACATATGGATTATGGGTGGAATATTGTTTATAAATATACATAGGTACGTATTTAAGCCATTTCTGATAAGAATATGCATATAATTATTTTTCTACATGGGGATTATGGGTGGAATATTGTTTATACATTTACATAGGAACATATTAAACCTATTTCTGATATGAATATGCATAACATTATTTTTCTACATGGGGATTATGGGTGGAATATTGTTTATAAATATACATAGTAACCTAATTAACCCATTTCTGATAAGTATATGCATGTCATTATTATTCAGTATGGGGATTATAGGTGGAATATTGTTTATAAATATACATAGGAACTGATTTAACCTGATAAGAATATGCACATAGTTATTTCTCTACATGGGGATTAGGGGTGGAATAATGTTTGTAAATATACATAGTAACCTATTTAACCCATTTCTCATAAGAATATGCATATAATTATTTTTCTACATGGGGATTATGGATGGAATATTGTTTTTAAACATACATAGGAATATATTTATCCAATTTCTTATAAAAATACGCATATAATTATTTTTCTACATATGGATTATGGGTGGAATATTGTTTATAAATATACATAGGAACGTATTTAAGCCATTTCTGATTAGATTATGCATATAATTTTTTTTCTATATGGGGTTATGGGTGGAATATTGTTTATAAATATACATAGGAACCTAATTAAAGCATTTCTGATAAGAATATGCATATAATTTTTTTTCTACATGGGGATTATTGGTGGAATATTGTTTATATACATACATAGGACCCTATTTAACCAATTTCTGATAAGAATATGCATATAAGTATTTTTCTACACAGGGATTATGGGTGAAATATTGTTTATAAATATACATAGGAACCTAATTAAAGCATTTCTGATAAGAATATGCATATAATATTTTTTCTGCATGGGGATTATAGTGGGAAATTGTTTAAAAAATATACATAGGAACCTATTTAACCCATTTCTGATAAGAATATGCATATAATTATTTTTCTACATAGGGATTATGAATGGAATATTCATTCTAGTTAAACATAGGGATTATGAATGGAATATTCATTCTAGTTAAACATACAAAGGAATATATTTAACCCATTTCTGATAAGAATACGAATATAATTATTTTTCTACATGGGGATTATGGGTGGAATATTGTTTATAAATATACATAAGCACATAGTTAACCCAATTTCTGATAAGAATATGTATATAAGTATTTTTCTAGGGATTATGGGTGAAATAGTGTTTATTAATTTACATAGGAACATATTAAACATATTTCTGTTATGAATATGCATAAAATTATTTTTCTACATGGGGATTATGGGTGGAATATTGTTTATAAATATACATAGGACGCTATTTAACCCATTTTTGATACAAATATGCATATAATTATTTTTCTACATAGGGATTATTGGTGGAATACTGTTTTTAAATATACATAGTAACCTATTAAATCCCTTTCTCATAAGAATATGCATATAACTATTTTTTTACATGGGGATTATGAATGGAATATTGTAGTTAAACATACATAGGAATATATTTAACCAATTTCTGATAAGAATATGCATATAAGTATTTTTCTACGTAGGGATGATGGGTGAAATATTGTTTATAAATATACATAGGGACCTATTTAGCCCATTTCTGATAAGACTATGCATATCATTATTTTTCTACATGGGGATTATGGGTTCAATATTGTTTATAAATATACATAGGACCTATTTAACCAATTTTCTATTAAGAATATGCATATAATTATTTTTCTACATGGGGATTATAGTTAGAATATTGTTTATAAATATATATAGGAACCTATTTATGCCATTGCTTACAAAAATACGCATATCATTATTTTTCTACATATGGATTATGGGTGGAATATTGTTTATCATTATACATTGTAACCTATTTAACCCATTTCTGTTAACAATATGCATATAATTATTTTTTTTACATGGGGATTATGGATGGAATATTGTTTATAAATTTACATAGCAACATATTAAACCTATTTCTGATATGAATGTGCATCTAATCATATTGCTATATGTGGATTATGGGTGGAATATTGTTTATAAATATACATAGTAACCTATTTAACCCATTTCTCATAAGAATATGCATATAATTATTTTTCTACATGGGGATTATGGATGGAATATTGTTGTTAAACATATATAGGAATATATTTATCCCATTTATCACATTTCTTATAAAAATAAACATATAATTATTTTTCTACATTTGGATTATGGGTGGAATATTGTTTATAAATATACATAGGAACCTAATTAAAGAATTTCTGATAAGAATATGCATATAATTTATTTCTACATGGGGATTATTGGTGGAATATTGTTTATATACATACATAGGACCCTATTTAACCAATTTGTGATAAGAATATGCATATAAGTATTTTTCTACATAGGGATTATGGGTGAAATATTGTTTATAAATATACATAGGAACCTAATTAGGAATATATTAAACCCATTTCTGATAAGAATATGAATATAATTATTTTTCTACATGTGGATTGTTTGTGGAATATTGTTTATAAATATACATAGGAACGTATTTAAGCCATTTCTGATAAGAATATGCATATGATTATTTTTCTACATGGGGATTATGGATGGAATATTGTTTATACATTTACATAGGAACATATTAAACCTATTTCTGATATGAATATGCATAACATTATTTTTCTACATGGGGATTATGGGTGGAATATTGTTTATAAATATACATAGTAACCTATTTAACCCATTTCTGATAAGTATATGCATGTCATTATTATTCAGTATGGGGATTATAGGTGGAATATTGTTTATAAATATACATAGGAACTGATTTAACCTGATAAGAATATGCACATAGTTATTTCTCTACATGGGGATTTATGGGTGGAATAATGTTTGTAAATATACATAGTAACCTATTTAACCCATTTCTCATAAGAATATGCATATAATTATTTTTCTACATGGGGATTATGGATGGAATATTGTTTTTAAACATACATAGGAATATATTTATCCAATTTCTTATAAAAATACGCATATAATTATTTTTCTACATATGGATTATGGGTGGAATATTGTTTATAAATATACATAGGAACGTATTTAAGCCATTTCTGATAAGATTATGCATATCATTTTTTTTCTATATGGGGTTATGGGTGGAATATTGTTTATAAATATACATAGGAACCTAATTAAAGCATTTCTGATAAGAATATGCATATAATTTTTTTTCTACATGGGGATTATTGGTGGAATATTGTTTATATACATACATGGGACCCTATTTAACCAATTTCTGATAAGAATATGCATATAAGTATTTTTCTACACAGGGATTATGGGTGAAATATTGTTTATAAATATACATAGGAACCTAATTAAAGCATTTCTGATAAGAATATGCATATAATATTTTTTCTGCATGGGGATTATAGTGGGAAATTGTTTAAAAAATATACATAGGAACCTATTTAACCCATTTCTGATAAGAATATGCATATAATTATTTTTCTACATAGGGATTATGAATGGAATATTCATTCTAGTTAAACATAGGGATTATGAATGGAATATTCATTCTAGTTAAACATACAAAGGAATATATTTAACCCATTTCTGATAAGAATACGAATATAATTATTTTTCTACATGGGGATTATGGGTGGAATATTGTTTATAAATATACATAGGCACATAGTTAACCCAATTTCTGATAAGAATATGTATATAAGTATTTTTCTAGGGATTATGGGTGAAATAGTGTTTATTAATTTACATAGGAACATATTAAACATATTTCTGTTATGAATATGCATAAAATTATTTTTCTACATGGGGATTATGGGTGGAATATTGTTTATAAATATACATAGGACGCTATTTAACCCATTTTTGATACAAATATGCATATAATTATTTTTCTACATAGGGATTATTGGTGGAATACTGTTTTTAAATATACATAGTAACCTATTAAACCCATTTCTCATAAGAATATGCATATAACTATTTTTTTACATGGGGATTATGAATGGAATATTGTAGTTAAACATACATAGGAATATATTTAACCAATTTCTGATAAGAATATGCATATAAGTATTTTTCTACGTAGGGATGATGGGTGAAATATTGTTTATAAATATACATAGGGACCTATTTAGCCCATTTCTGATAAGAATATGCATATCATTATTTTTCTACATCTGGATTATGGGTTCAATATTGTTTATAAATATACATAGGACCTATTTAACCAATTTTCTATTAAGAATATGCATATAATTATTTTTCTACATGGGGATTATAGTTAGAATATTGTTTATAAATATATATAGGAACCTATTTATGCCATTGCTTACAAAAATACGCATATCATTATTTTTCTACATATGGATTATGGGTGGAATATTGTTTATCAATATACATTGTAACCTATTTAACCCATTTCTGTTAACAATATGCATATAATTATTTTTTTACATGGGGATTATGGATGGAATATTGTTTATAAATTTACATAGCAACATATTAAACCTATTTCTGATATGAATGTGCATCTAATCATATTGCTATATGTGGATTATGGGTTGAATATTGTTTATAAATATACATAGGAACGTGTTTAAGCCATTTCTGATAAGAATATGCATATAATTATTTTTCTACATGGGGATTATGGGTGGAATATTTTTGATACATTTACATAGGAACATATTAAACTTATTTCTGATATGAATATGCATAACATTATTTTTCTACATGGGGATTATGGGTGGAATAATGTTTGTAAATATACACAGTAACCTATTTAACCCATTTCTCATAAGAATATGCATATAATTATTTTTCTACATGGGGATTATGGATGGAATATTGTTTTTAAACATACATAGGAATATATTTATCCAATTTCTTATAAAAATATGCATATAATTATTTTTCTACATATGGATTATGGGTGGAATATTGTTTATAAATATACATAGGAACGTATTTAAGCTATTTCTGATAAGATTATGCATATCATTTTTTTTCTATATGAGGTAATGGGTGGAATATTGTTTATAAATATACATAGGAACCTAATTAAAGCATTTCTGATAAGAGTATGCATATAATTTTTTTTCTACATGGGGATTATTGGTGGAATATTGTTTATATACATACATAGGACCCTATTTAAGCAATTTCTGATAAGAATATGCATATAAGTATTTTTCTACACAGGGATTATGGGTGAAATATTGTTTATAAATATACATAGGAACCTAATTAAAGCATTTCTGATAAGAATATGCATATAATATTTTTTCTGCATGGGGATTATAGTGGGAAATTGTTTAAAAAATATACATAGGAACCTATTTAACCCATTTCTGATAAGAATATGCATATAATTATTTTTCTACATAGGGATTATGAATGGAATATTCATTCTAGTTAAACATAGGGATTATGAATGGAATATTCATTCTAGTTAAACATACAAAGGAATATATTTAACCCATTTCTGATAAGAATACGAGTATAATTATTTTTCTACATGGGGATTATGGGTGGAATATTGTTTATAAATATACATAGGCACATAGTTAACCCAATTTCTGATAAGAATATGTATATAAGTATTTTTCTAGGGATGATGGGTGAAATAGTGTTTATTAATTTACATAGGAACATATTAAACATATTTCTGTTATGAATATGCATAAAATTATTTTTCTACATGGGGATTATGGGTGGAATATTGTTTATAAATATACATAGGATGCTATTTAACCCATTTTTGATACAAATATGCATATAATTATTTTTCTACATAGGGATTATTGGTGGAATACTGTTTTTAAATATACATAGTAACCTATTAAACCCATTTCTCATAAGAATATGCATATAACTATTTTTTTACATGGGGATTATGAATGGAATATTGTAGTTAAACATACATAGGAATATATTTAACCAATTTCTGATAAGAATATGCATATAAGTATTTTTCTACGTAGGGATGATGGGTGAAATATTGTTTATAAATATACATAGGGACTTATTTAGCCCATTTCTGATAAGAATATGCATATCATTATTTTTCTACATGGGGATTATGGGTTCAATATTATTTATAAATATACATAGGACCTATTTAACCAATTTTCTATTAAGAATATGCATATAATTATTTTTCTACATGGGGATTATAGTTAGAATATTGTTTATAAATATATATAGGAACCTATTTATGCCATTGCTTACAAAAATACGCATATCATTATTTTTCTACATATGGATTATGGGTGGAATATTGTTTATCAATATACATTGTAACCTATTTAACCCATTTCTGTTAACAATATGCATATAATTATTTTTATACATGGGGATTATGGATGGAATATTGTTTATAAATTTACATAGCAACATATTAAACCTATTTCTGATATGAATGTGCATCTAATCATATTGCTATATGTGGATTATGGGTTGAATATTGTTTATAAATATACATAGGAACGCGTTTAAGCCATTTCTGATAAGAATATGCATATAATTATTTTTCTACATGGGGATTATGGGTGGAATATTTTTGATACATTTACATAGGAACATATTAAACCTATTTCTGATATGAATATGCATAACATTATTTTTCTACATGGGGATTATGGGTGGAATATTGTTTATAAATATACATAGTAACCTATTTAACCCATTTCTCATAAGAATATGCATATAATTATTTTTCTACATGGGGATTATGGATGGAATATTGTTGTTAAACATACATAGGAATATATTTATCCCATTTATCCCATTTCTTATAAAAATACACATATAATTATTTTTCTACATTTGGATTATGGGTGGAATATTGTTTATAAATATACATAGGAACCTAATTAAAGAATTTCTGATAAGAATATGCATATAATTTATTTCTACATGGGGATTATTGGTGGAATATTGTTTATATACATACATAGGACCCTATTTAACCAATTTGTGATAAGAATATGCATATAAGTATTTTTCTACATAGGGATTATGGGTGAAATATTGTTTATAAATATACATAGGAACCTAATTAGGAATATATTAAACCCATTTCTGATAAGAATATGAATATAATTATTTTTCTACATGTGGATTGTTTGTGGAATATTGTTTATAAATATACATAGGAACGTATTTAAGCCATTTCTGATAAGAATATGGATATAATTATATTTCTACATGGGGATTATGGGTGGAATATTGTTTATACATTTACATAGGAACATATTAAACCTATTTCTGATATGAATATGCATAACATTATTTTTCTACATGGGGATTATGGGTGGAATATTGTTTATAAATATACATAGTAACCTATTTAACCCATTTCTGATAAGTATATGCATATAATTATTTTTCAGTATGGGGATTATAGGTGGAATATTGTTTATAAATATACATAGGAACTGATTTAACCCATTTCTGGTAAGAACATGCATATAATTATTTTCTACATAGGGATTAATGGCGGAATACTGTTTTTAAATATACATAGTAACTTTTTAACCCATTTCTCACAAGAATATACATATAATTATTTTTCTACATGGGGATTATGGATGGAATATTGTTTCTTAAACATACATAGGAATATATTTATCCAATTTCTTATAAAAATACACATATAATTATTTTGCTACATATGGATTATGGGTGGAATATTGTTTATAAATATACATAGGAACGTATTTAAGCCATTTCTGATAAGAATATGCATATAATTATTTTTCTACATGGGGATTATGGGTGGAATATTGTTTATACATTTACATAGGAACATATTAAACCTATTTCTGATATGAATATGCATAACATTATTTTTCTACATGGGGATTATGGGTGGAATATTGTTTATAAATATACATAGTAACCTAATTAACCCATTTCTGATAAGAATATGCACACAATTATTTCTCTACATGGGGATTATGGGTGGAATAATGTTTGTAAATATACACAGTAACCTATTTAACCCATTTCTCATAAGAATATGCATATAATTATTTTTCTACATGGGGATTATGGATGGAATATTGTTTTTAAACATACATAGGAATATATTTATCCAATTTCTTATAAAAATACGCATATAATTATTTTTCTACATATGGATTATGGGTGGAATATTGTTTATAAATATACATAGGAACGTATTTAAGCCATTTCTGATAAGATTATGCATATCATTTTTTTTCTATATGGGGTAATGGGTGGAATATTGTTTATAAATATACATAGGAACCTAATTAAAGCATTTCTGATAAGAGTATGCATATAATTTTTTTTCTACATGGGGATTATTGGTGGAATATTGTTTATATACATACATAGGACCCTATTTAAGCAATTTCTGATAAGAATATGCATATAAGTATTTTTCTACACAGGGATTATGGGTGAAATATTGTTTATAAATATACATAGGAACCTAATTAAAGCATTTCTGATAAGAATATGCATATAATATTTTTTCTGCATGGGGATTATAGTGGGAAATTGTTTAAAAAATATACATAGGAACCTATTTAACCCATTTCTGATAAGAATATGCATATAATTATTCTTCTACATAGGGATTATGAATGGAATATTCATTCTAGTTAAACATAGGGATTATGAATGGAATATTCATTCTAGTTAAACATACAAAGGAATATATTTAACCCATTTCTGATAAGAATACGAATATAATTATTTTTCTACATGAGGATTATGGGTGGAATATTGTTTATAAATATAAATAGGCACATAGTTAACCCAATTTCTGATAAGAATATGTATATAAGTATTTTTCTAGGGATTATGGGTGAAATAGTGTTTATTAATTTACATAGGAACATATTAAACATATTTCTGTTATGAATATGCATAAAATTATTTTTCTACATGGGGATTATGGGTGGAATATTGTTTATAAATATACATAGGACGCTATTTAACCCATTTTTGATACAAATATGCATATAATTATTTTTCTACATAGGGATTATTGGTGGAATACTGTTTTTAAATATACATAGTAACCTATTAAATCCCTTTCTCATAAGAATATGCATATAACTATTTTTTTACATGGGGATTATGAATGGAATATTGTAGTTAAACATACATAGGAATATATTTAACCAATTTCTGATAAGAATATGCATATAAGTATTTTTCTACGTAGGGATGATGGGTGAAATATTGTTTATAAATATACATAGGGACCTATTTAGCCCATTTCTGATAAGACTATGCATATCATTATTTTTCTACATGGGGACTATGGGTTCAATATTGTTTATAAATATACATAGGACCTATTTAACCAATTTTCTATTAAGAATATGCATATAATTATTTTTCTACATGGGGATTATAGTTAGAATATTGTTTATAAATATATATAGGAACCTATTTATGCCATTGCTTACAAAAATACGCATATCATTATTTTTCTACATATGGATTATGGGTGGAATATTGTTTATCATTATACATTGTAACCTATTTAACCCATTTCTGTTAACAATATGCATATAATTATTTTTTTTACATGGGGATTATGGATGGAATACTGTTTATAAATTTACATAGCAACATATTAAACCTATTTCTGATATGAATGTGCATCTAATCATATTGCTATATGTGGATTATGGGTGGAATATTGTTTATAAATATACATAGTAACCTATTTAACCCATTTCTCATAAGAATATGCATATAATTATTTTTCTACATGGGGATTATGGATGGAATATTGTTGTTAAACATACATAGGAATATATTTATCCCATTTATCACATTTCTTATAAAAATAAACATATAATTATTTTTCTACATTTGGATTATGGGTGGAATATTGTTTATAAATATACATAGGAACCTAATTAAAGAATTTCTGATAAGAATATGCATATAATTTATTTCTACATGGGGATTATTGGTGGAATATTGTTTATATACATACATAGGACCCTATTTAACCAATTTGTGATAAGAATATGCATATAAGTATTTTTCTACATAGGGATTATGGGTGAAATATTGTTTATAAATATACATAGGAACCTAATTAGGAATATATTAAACCCATTTCTGATAAGAATATGAATATAATTATTTTTCTACATGTGGATTGTTTGTGGAATATTGTTTATAAATATACATAGGAACGTATTTAAGCCATTTCTGATAAGAATATGCATATGATTATTTTTCTACATGGGGATTATGGATGGAATATTGTTTATACATTTACATAGGAACATATTAAACCTATTTCTGATATGAATATGCATGACATTATTTTTCTACATGGGGATTATGGGTGGAATATTGTTTATAAATATACATAGTAACCTATTTAACCCATTTCTGATAAGTATATGCATGTCATTATTATTCAGTATGGGGATTATAGGTGGAATATTGTTTATAAATATACATAGGAACTGATTTAACCTGATAAGAATATGCACATAGTTATTTCTCTACATGGGGATTTATGGGTGGAATAATGTTTGTAAATATACATAGTAACCTATTTAACCCATTTCTCATAAGAATATGCATATAATTATTTTTCTACATGGGGATTATGGATGGAATATTGTTTTTAAACATACATAGGAATATATTTATCCAATTTCTTATAAAAATACGCATATAATTATTTTTCTACATATGGATTATGGGTGGAATATTGTTTATAAATATACATAGGAACGTATTTAAGCCATTTCTGATAAGATTATGCATATCATTTTTTTTCTATATGGGGTTATGGGTGGAATATTGTTTATAAATATACATAGGAACCTAATTAAAGCATTTCTGATAAGAATATGCATATAATTTTTTTTCTACATGGGGATTATTGGTGGAATATTGTTTATATACATACATAGGACCCTATTTAACCAATTTCTGATAAGAATATGCATATAAGTATTTTTCTACACAGGGATTATGGGTGAAATATTGTTTATAAATATACATAGGAACCTAATTAAAGCATTTCTGATAAGAATATGCATATAATATTTTTTCTGCATGGGAATTATAGTGGGAAATTGTTTAAAAAATATACATAGGAACCTATTTAACCCATTTCTGATAAGAATATGCATATAATTATTTTTCTACATAGGGATTATGAATGGAATATTCATTCTAGTTAAACATAGGGATTATGAATGGAATATTCATTCTAGTTAAACATACAAAGGAATATATTTAACCCATTTCTGATAAGAATACGAATATAATTATATTTCTACATGGGGATTACGGGTGGAATATTGTTTATAAATATACATAGGCACATAGTTAACCCAATTTCTGATAAGAATATGTATATAAGTATTTTTCTAGGGATTATGGGTGAAATAGTGTTTATTAATTTACATAGGAACATATTAAACATATTTCTGTTATGAATATGCATAAAATTATTTTTCTACATGGGGATTATGGGTGGAATATTGTTTATAAATATACATAGGACGCTATTTAACCCATTTTTGATACAAATATGCATATAATTATTTTTCTACATAGGGATTATTGGTGGAATACTGTTTTTAAATATACATAGTAACCTATTAAACCCATTTCTCATAAGAATATGCATATAACTATTTTTTTACATGGGGATTATGAATGGAATATTGTAGTTAAACATACATAGGAATATATTTAACCAATTTCTGATAAGAATATGCATATAAGTATTTTTCTACGTAGGGATGATGGGTGAAATATTGTTTATAAATATACATAGGGACCTATTTAGCCCATTTCTGATAAGAATATGCATATCATTATTTTTCTACATCTGGATTATGGGTTCAATATTGTTTATAAATATACATAGGACCTATTTAACCAATTTTCTATTAAGAATATGCATATAATTATTTTTCTACATGGGGATTATAGTTAGAATATTGTTTATAAATATATATAGGAACCTATTTATGCCATTGCTTACAAAAATACGCATATCATTATTTTTCTACATTTGGATTATGGGTGGAATATTGTTTATCAATATACATTGTAACCTATTTAACCCATTTCTGTTAACAATATGCATATAATTATTTTTTTACATGGGGATTATGGATGGAATATTGTTTATAAATTTACATAGCAACATATTAAACCTATTTCTGATATGAATGTGCATCTAATCATATTGCTATATGTGGATTATGGGTTGAATATTGTTTATAAATATACATAGGAACGTGTTTAAGCCATTTCTGATAAGAATATGCATATAATTATTTTTCTACATGGGGATTATGGGTGGAATATTTTTGATACATTTACATAGGAACATATTAAACTTATTTCTGATATGAATATGCATAACATTATTTTTCTACATGGGGATTATGGGTGGAATATTGTTTATAAATATACATAGTAACCTATTTAACCCATTTCTCATAAGAATATGCATATAATTATTTTTCTACATGGGGATTATGGATGGAATATTGTTGTTAAACATACATAGGAATATATTTATCCCATTTATCCCATTTCTTATAAAAATACACATATAATTCTTTTTCTACATTTGGATTATGGGTGGAATATTGTTTATAAATATACATAGGACCCTAATTAAAGAATTTCTGATAAGAATATGCATATAATTTATTTCTACATGGGGATTATTGGTGGAATATTGTTTATATACATACATAGGACCCTATTTAACCAATTTGTGATAAGAATATGCATATAAGTATTTTTCTACATAGGGATTATGGGTGAAATATTGTTTATAAATATACATAGGAACCTAATTAGGAATATATTAAACCCATTTCTGTTAAGAATATGAATATAATTATTTTTCTACATGTGGATTGTTTGTGGAATATTGTTTATAAATATACATAGGAACGTATTTAAGCCATTTCTGATAAGAATATGCATATAATTATATTTCTACATGGGGATTATGGGTGGAATATTGTTTATACATTTACATAGGAACATATTAAACCTATTTCTGATATGAATATGCATAACATTATTTTTCTACATGGGGATTATGGGTGGAATATTGTTTATAAATATACATAGTAACCTATTTAACCCATTTCTGATAAGTATATGCATATAATTATTTTTCAGTATGGGGATTATAGGTGGAATATTGTTTATAAATATACATAGGAACTGATTTAACCCATTTCTGGTAAGAACATGCATATAATTATTTTCTACATAGGGATTAATGGCGGAATACTGTTTTTAAATATACATAGTAACTTTTTAACCCATTTCTCACAAGAATATACATATAATTATTTTTCTACATGGGGATTATGGATGGAATATTGTTTCTTAAACATACATAGGAATATATTTATCCAATTTCTTATAAAAATACACATATAATTATTTTGCTACATATGGATTATGGGTGGAATATTGTTTATAAATATACATAGGAACGTATTTAAGCCATTTCTGATAAGAATATGCATATAATTATTTTTCTACATGGGGATTATGGGTGGAATATTGTTTATACATTTACATAGGAACATATTAAACCTATTTCTGATATGAATATGCATAACATTATTTTTCTACATGGGGATTATGGGTGGAATATTGTTTATAAATATACATAGTAACCTAATTAACCCATTTCTGATAAGAATATGCACACAATTATTTCTCTACATGGGGATTATGGGTGGAATAATGTTTGTAAATATACACAGTAACCTATTTAACCCATTTCTCATAAGAATATGCATATAATTATTTTTCTACATGGGGATTATGGATGGAATATTGTTTTTAAACATACATAGGAATATATTTATCCAATTTCTTATAAAAATATGCATATAATTATTTTTCTACATATGGATTATGGGTGGAATATTGTTTATAAATATACATAGGAACGTATTTAAGCTATTTCTGATAAGATTATGCATATCATTTTTTTTCTATATGAGGTAATGGGTGGAATATTGTTTATAAATATACATAGGAACCTAATTAAAGCATTTCTGATAAGAGTATGCATATAATTTTTTTTCTACATGGGGATTATTGGTGGAATATTGTTTATATACATACATAGGACCCTATTTAAGCAATTTCTGATAAGAATATGCATATAAGTATTTTTCTACACAGGGATTATGGGTGAAATATTGTTTATAAATATACATAGGAACCTAATTAAAGCATTTCTGATACGAATATGCATATAATATTTTTTCTGCATGGGGATTATAGTGGGAAATTGTTTAAAAAATATACATAGGAACCTATTTAACCCATTTCTGATAAGAATATGCATATAATTATTTTTCTACATAGGGATTATGAATGGAATATTCATTCTAGTTAAACATAGGGATTATGAATGGAATATTCATTCTAGTTAAACATACAAAGGAATATATTTAACCCATTTCTGATAAGAATACGAGTATAATTATTTTTCTACATGGGGATTATGGGTGGAATATTGTTTATAAATATACATAGGCACATAGTTAACCCAATTTCTGATAAGAATATGTATATAAGTATTTTTCTAGGGATGATGGGTGAAATAGTGTTTATTAATTTACATAGGAACATATTAAACCTATTTCTGATATGAATATGCATAACATTATTTTTCTACATGGGGATTATGGGTGGAATATTGTTTATAAATATACATAGTAACCTATTTAACCCATTTCTGATAAGTATATGCATATAATTATTTTTCAGTATGGGGATTATAGGTGGAATATTGTTTATAAATATACATAGGAACTGATTTAACCCATTTCTGGTAAGAACATGCATATAATTATTTTCTACATAGGGATTAATGGCGGAATACTGTTTTTAAATATACATAGTAACTTTTTAACCCATTTCTCACAAGAATATACATATAATTATTTTTCTACATGGGGATTATGGATGGAATATTGTTTCTTAAACATACATAGGAATATATTTATCCAATTTCTTATAAAAATACACATATAATTATTTTGCTACATATGGATTATGGGTGGAATATTGTTTATAAATATACATAGGAACGTATTTAAGCCATTTCTGATAAGAATATGCATATAATTATTTTTCTACATGGGGATTATGGGTGGAATATTGTTTATACATTTACATAGGAACATATTAAACCTATTTCTGATATGAATATGCATAACATTATTTTTCTACATGGGGATTATGGGTGGAATATTGTTTATAAATATACATAGTAACCTAATTAACCCATTTCTGATAAGAATATGCACACAATTATTTCTCTACATGGGGATTATGGGTGGAATAATGTTTGTAAATATACACAGTAACCTATTTAACCCATTTCTCATAAGAATATGCATATAATTATTTTTCTACATGGGGATTATGGATGGAATATTGTTTTTAAACATACATAGGAATATATTTATCCAATTTCTTATAAAAATATGCATATAATTATTTTTCTACATATGGATTATGGGTGGAATATTGTTTATAAATATACATAGGAACGTATTTAAGCTATTTCTGATAAGATTATGCATATCATTTTTTTTCTATATGAGGTAATGGGTGGAATATTGTTTATAAATATACATAGGAACCTAATTAAAGCATTTCTGATAAGAGTATGCATATAATTTTTTTTCTACATGGGGATTATTGGTGGAATATTGTTTATATACATACATAGGACCCTATTTAAGCAATTTCTGATAAGAATATGCATATAAGTATTTTTCTACACAGGGATTATGGGTGAAATATTGTTTATAAATATACATAGGAACCTAATTAAAGCATTTCTGATACGAATATGCATATAATATTTTTTCTGCATGGGGATTATAGTGGGAAATTGTTTAAAAAATATACATAGGAACCTATTTAACCCATTTCTGATAAGAATATGCATATAATTATTTTTCTACATAGGGATTATGAATGGAATATTCATTCTAGTTAAACATAGGGATTATGAATGGAATATTCATTCTAGTTAAACATACAAAGGAATATATTTAACCCATTTCTGATAAGAATACGAGTATAATTATTTTTCTACATGGGGATTATGGGTGGAATATTGTTTATAAATATACATAGGCACATAGTTAACCCAATTTCTGATAAGAATATGTATATAAGTATTTTTCTAGGGATGATGGGTGAAATAGTGTTTATTAATTTACATAGGAACATATTAAACATATTTCTGTTATGAATATGCATAAAATTATTTTTCTACATGGGGATTATGGGTGGAATATTGTTTATAAATATACATAGGATGCTATTTAACCCATTTTTGATACAAATATGCATATAATTATTTTTCTACATAGGGATTATTGGTGGAATACTGTTTTTAAATATACATAGTAACCTGTTAAACCCATTTCTCATAAGAATATGCATATAACTATTTTTTTACATGGGGATTATGAATGGAATATTGTAGTTAAACATACATAGGAATATATTTAACCAATTTCTGATAAGAATATGCATATAAGTATTTTTCTACGTAGGGATGATGGGTGAAATATTGTTTATAAATATACATAGGGACCTATTTAGCCCATTTCTGATAAGACTATGCATATCATTATTTTTCTACATGGGGATTATGGGTTCAATATTGTTTATAAATATACATAGGACCTATTTAACCAATTTTCTATTAAGAATATGCATATAATTATTTTTCTACATGGGGATTATAGTTAGAATATTGTTTATAAATATATATAGGAACCTATTTATGCCATTGCTTACAAAAATACGCATATCATTATTTTTCTACATATGGATTATGGGTGGAATATTGTTTATCATTATACATTGTAACCTATTTAACCCATTTCTGTTAACAATATGCATATAATTATTTTTTTTACATGGGGATTATGGATGGAATATTGTTTATAAATTTACATAGCAACATATTAAACCTATTTCTGATATGAATGTGCATCTAATCATATTGCTATATGTGGATTATGGGTGGAATATTGTTTATAAATATACATAGTAACCTATTTAACCCATTTCTCATAAGAATATGCATATAATTATTTTTCTACATGGGGATTATGGATGGAATATTGTTGTTAAACATACATAGGAATATATTTATCCCATTTATCACATTTCTTATAAAAATAAACATATAATTATTTTTCTACATTTGGATTATGGGTGGAATATTGTTTATAAATATACATAGGAACCTAATTAAAGAATTTCTGATAAGAATATGCATATAATTTATTTCTACATGGGGATTATTGGTGGAATATTGTTTATATACATACATAGGACCCTATTTAACCAATTTGTGATAAGAATATGCATATAAGTATTTTTCTACATAGGGATTATGGGTGAAATATTGTTTATAAATATACATAGGAACCTAATTAGGAATATATTAAACCCATTTCTGATAAGAATATGAATATAATTATTTTTCTACATGTGGATTGTTTGTGGAATATTGTTTATAAATATACATAGGAACGTATTTAAGCCATTTCTGATAAGAATATGCATATGATTATTTTTCTACATGGGGATTATGGATGGAATATTGTTTATACATTTACATAGGAACATATTAAACCTATTTCTGATATGAATATGCATAACATTATTTTTCTACATGGGGATTATGGGTGGAATATTGTTTATAAATATACATAGTAACCTATTTAACCCATTTCTGATAAGTATATGCATGTCATTATTATTCAGTATGGGGATTATAGGTGGAATATTGTTTATAAATATACATAGGAACTGATTTAACCTGATAAGAATATGCACATAGTTATTTCTCTACATGGGGATTTATGGGTGGAATAATGTTTGTAAATATACATAGTAACCTATTTAACCCATTTCTCATAAGAATATGCATATAATTATTTTTCTACATGGGGATTATGGATGGAATATTGTTTTTAAACATACATAGGAATATATTTATCCAATTTCTTATAAAAATACGCATATAATTATTTTTCTACATATGGATTATGGGTGGAATATTGTTTATAAATATACATAGGAACGTATTTAAGCCATTTCTGATAAGATTATGCATATCATTTTTTTTCTATATGGGGTTATGGGTGGAATATTGTTTATAAATATACATAGGAACCTAATTAAAGCATTTCTGATAAGAATATGCATATAATTTTTTTTCTACATGGGGATTATTGGTGGAATATTGTTTATATACATACATGGGACCCTATTTAACCAATTTCTGATAAGAATATGCATATAAGTATTTTTCTACACAGGGATTATGGGTGAAATATTGTTTATAAATATACATAGGAACCTAATTAAAGCATTTCTGATAAGAATATGCATATAATATTTTTTCTGCATGGGGATTATAGTGGGAAATTGTTTAAAAAATATACATAGGAACCTATTTAACCCATTTCTGATAAGAATATGCATATAATTATTTTTCTACATAGGGATTATGAATGGAATATTCATTCTAGTTAAACATAGGGATTATGAATGGAATATTCATTCTAGTTAAACATACAAAGGAATATATTTAACCCATTTCTGATAAGAATACGAATATAATTATTTTTCTACATGGGGATTATGGGTGGAATATTGTTTATAAATATACATAGGCACATAGTTAACCCAATTTCTGATAAGAATATGTATATAAGTATTTTTCTAGGGATTATGGGTGAAATAGTGTTTATTAATTTACATAGGAACATATTAAACATATTTCTGTTATGAATATGCATAAAATTATTTTTCTACATGGGGATTATGGGTGGAATATTGTTTATAAATATACATAGGACGCTATTTAACCCATTTTTGATACAAATATGCATATAATTATTTTTCTACATAGGGATTATTGGTGGAATACTGTTTTTAAATATACATAGTAACCTATTAAACCCATTTCTCATAAGAATATGCATATAACTATTTTTTTACATGGGGATTATGAATGGAATATTGTAGTTAAACATACATAGGAATATATTTAACCAATTTCTGATAAGAATATGCATATAAGTATTTTTCTACGTAGGGATGATGGGTGAAATATTGTTTATAAATATACATAGGGACCTATTTAGCCCATTTCTGATAAGAATATGCATATCATTATTTTTCTACATCTGGATTATGGGTTCAATATTGTTTATAAATATACATAGGACCTATTTAACCAATTTTCTATTAAGAATATGCATATAATTATTTTTCTACATGGGGATTATAGTTAGAATATTGTTTATAAATATATATAGGAACCTATTTATGCCATTGCTTACAAAAATACGCATATCATTATTTTTCTACATATGGATTATGGGTGGAATATTGTTTATCAATATACATTGTAACCTATTTAACCCATTTCTGTTAACAATATGCATATAATTATTTTTTTACATGGGGATTATGGATGGAATATTGTTTATAAATTTACATAGCAACATATTAAACCTATTTCTGATATGAATGTGCATCTAATCATATTGCTATATGTGGATTATGGGTTGAATATTGTTTATAAATATACATAGGAACGTGTTTAAGCCATTTCTGATAAGAATATGCATATAATTATTTTTCTACATGGGGATTATGGGTGGAATATTTTTGATACATTTACATAGGAACATATTAAACTTATTTCTGATATGAATATGCATAACATTATTTTTCTACATGGGGATTATGGGTGGAATAATGTTTGTAAATATACACAGTAACCTATTTAACCCATTTCTCATAAGAATATGCATATAATTATTTTTCTACATGGGGATTATGGATGGAATATTGTTTTTAAACATACATAGGAATATATTTATCCAATTTCTTATAAAAATATGCATATAATTATTTTTCTACATATGGATTATGGGTGGAATATTGTTTATAAATATACATAGGAACGTATTTAAGCTATTTCTGATAAGATTATGCATATCATTTTTTTTCTATATGAGGTAATGGGTGGAATATTGTTTATAAATATACATAGGAACCTAATTAAAGCATTTCTGATAAGAGTATGCATATAATTTTTTTTCTACATGGGGATTATTGGTGGAATATTGTTTATATACATACATAGGACCCTATTTAAGCAATTTCTGATAAGAATATGCATATAAGTATTTTTCTACACAGGGATTATGGGTGAAATATTGTTTATAAATATACATAGGAACCTAATTAAAGCATTTCTGATAAGAATATGCATATAATATTTTTTCTGCATGGGGATTATAGTGGGAAATTGTTTAAAAAATATACATAGGAACCTATTTAACCCATTTCTGATAAGAATATGCATATAATTATTTTTCTACATAGGGATTATGAATGGAATATTCATTCTAGTTAAACATAGGGATTATGAATGGAATATTCATTCTAGTTAAACATACAAAGGAATATATTTAACCCATTTCTGATAAGAATACGAGTATAATTATTTTTCTACATGGGGATTATGGGTGGAATATTGTTTATAAATATACATAGGCACATAGTTAACCCAATTTCTGATAAGAATATGTATATAAGTATTTTTCTAGGGATGATGGGTGAAATAGTGTTTATTAATTTACATAGGAACATATTAAACATATTTCTGTTATGAATATGCATAAAATTATTTTTCTACATGGGGATTATGGGTGCAATATTGTTTATAAATATACATAGGATGCTATTTAACCCATTTTTGATACAAATATGCATATAATTATTTTTCTACATAGGGATTATTGGTGGAATACTGTTTTTAAATATACATAGTAACCTATTAAACCCATTTCTCATAAGAATATGCATATAACTATTTTTTTACATGGGGATTATGAATGGAATATTGTAGTTAAACATACATAGGAATATATTTAACCAATTTCTGATAAGAATATGCATATAAGTATTTTTCTACGTAGGGATGATGGGTGAAATATTGTTTATAAATATACATAGGGACTTATTTAGCCCATTTCTGATAAGAATATGCATATCATTATTTTTCTACATGGGGATTATGGGTTCAATATTATTTATAAATATACATAGGACCTATTTAACCAATTTTCTATTAAGAATATGCATATAATTATTTTTCTACATGGGGATTATAGTTAGAATATTGTTTATAAATATATATAGGAACCTATTTATGCCATTGCTTACAAAAATACGCATATCATTATTTTTCTACATATGGATTATGGGTGGAATATTGTTTATCAATATACATTGTAACCTATTTAACCCATTTCTGTTAACAATATGCATATAATTATTTTTATACATGGGGATTATGGATGGAATATTGTTTATAAATTTACATAGCAACATATTAAACCTATTTCTGATATGAATGTGCATCTAATCATATTGCTATATGTGGATTATGGGTTGAATATTGTTTATAAATATACATAGGAACGCGTTTAAGCCATTTCTGATAAGAATATGCATATAATTATTTTTCTACATGGGGATTATGGGTGGAATATTTTTGATACATTTACATAGGAACATATTAAACCTATTTCTGATATGAATATGCATAACATTATTTTTCTACATGGGGATTATGGGTGGAATATTGTTTATAAATATACATAGTAACCTATTTAACCCATTTCTCATAAGAATATGCATATAATTATTTTTCTACATGGGGATTATGGATGGAATATTGTTGTTAAACATACATAGGAATATATTTATCCCATTTATCCCATTTCTTATAAAAATACACATATAATTATTTTTCTACATTTGGATTATGGGTGGAATATTGTTTATAAATATACATAGGAACCTAATTAAAGAATTTCTGATAAGAATATGCATATAATTTATTTCTACATGGGGATTATTGGTGGAATATTGTTTATATACATACATAGGACCCTATTTAACCAATTTGTGATAAGAATATGCATATAAGTATTTTTCTACATAGGGATTATGGGTGAAATATTGTTTATAAATATACATAGGAACCTAATTAGGAATATATTAAACCCATTTCTGATAAGAATATGAATATAATTATTTTTCTACATGTGGATTGTTTGTGGAATATTGTTTATAAATATACATAGGAACGTATTTAAGCCATTTCTGATAAGAATATGGATATAATTATATTTCTACATGGGGATTATGGGTGGAATATTGTTTATAGATTTACATAGGAACATATTAAACCTATTTCTGATATGAATATGCATAACATTATTTTTCTACATGGGGATTATGGGTGGAATATTGTTTATAAATATACATAGTAACCTATTTAACCCATTTCTGATAAGTATATGCATATAATTATTTTTCAGTATGGGGATTATAGGTGGAATATTGTTTATAAATATACATAGGAACTGATTTAACCCATTTCTGGTAAGAACATGCATATAATTATTTTCTACATAGGGATTAATGGCGGAATACTGTTTTTAAATATACATAGTAACTTTTTAACCCATTTCTCACAAGAATATACATATAATTATTTTTCTACATGGGGATTATGGATGGAATATTGTTTCTTAAACATACATAGGAATATATTTATCCAATTTCTTATAAAAATACACATATAATTATTTTGCTACATATGGATTATGGGTGGAATATTGTTTATAAATATACATAGGAACGTATTTAAGCCATTTCTGATAAGAATATTCATATAATTATTTTTCTACATGGGGATTATGGGTGGAATATTGTTTATACATTTACATAGGAACATATTAAACCTATTTCTGATATGAATATGCATAACATTATTTTTCTACATGGGGATTATGGGTGGAATATTGTTTATAAATATACATAGTAACCTAATTAACCCATTTCTGATAAGAATATGCACACAATTATTTCTCTACATGGGGATTATGGGTGGAATAATGTTTGTAAATATACACAGTAACCTATTTAACCCATTTCTCATAAGAATATGCATATAATTATTTTTCTACATGGGGATTATGGATGGAATATTGTTTTTAAACATACATAGGAATATATTTATCCAATTTCTTATAAAAATACGCATATAATTATTTTTCTACATATGGATTATGGGTGGAATATTGTTTATAAATATACATAGGAACGTATTTAAGCCATTTCTGATAAGATTATGCATATCATTTTTTTTCTATATGGGGTAATGGGTGGAATATTGTTTATAAATATACATAGGAACCTAATTAAAGCATTTCTGATAAGAGTATGCATATAATTTTTTTTCTACATGGGGATTATTGGTGGAATATTGTTTATATACATACATAGGACCCTATTTAAGCAATTTCTGATAAGAATATGCATATAAGTATTTTTCTACACAGGGATTATGGGTGAAATATTGTTTATAAATATACATAGGAACCTAATTAAAGCATTTCTGATAAGAATATGCATATAATATTTTTTCTGCATGGGGATTATAGTGGGAAATTGTTTAAAAAATATACATAGGAACCTATTTAACCCATTTCTGATAAGAATATGCATATAATTATTCTTCTACATAGGGATTATGAATGGAATATTCATTCTAGTTAAACATAGGGATTATGAATGGAATATTCATTCTAGTTAAACATACAAAGGAATATATTTAACCCATTTCTGATAAGAATACGAATATAATTATTTTTCTACATGAGGATTATGGGTGGAATATTGTTTATAAATATAAATAGGCACATAGTTAACCCAATTTCTGATAAGAATATGTATATAAGTATTTTTCTAGGGATTATGGGTGAAATAGTGTTTATTAATTTACATAGGAACATATTAAACATATTTCTGTTATGAATATGCATAAAATTATTTTTCTACATGGGGATTATGGGTGGAATATTGTTTATAAATATACATAGGACGCTATTTAACCCATTTTTGATACAAATATGCATATAATTATTTTTCTACATAGGGATTATTGGTGGAATACTGTTTTTAAATATACATAGTAACCTATTAAATCCCTTTCTCATAAGAATATGCATATAACTATTTTTTTACATGGGGATTATGAATGGAATATTGTAGTTAAACATACATAGGAATATATTTAACCAATTTCTGATAAGAATATGCATATAAGTATTTTTCTACGTAGGGATGATGGGTGAAATATTGTTTATAAATATACATAGGGACCTATTTAGCCCATTTCTGATAAGACTATGCATATCATTATTTTTCTACATGGGGACTATGGGTTCAATATTGTTTATAAATATACATAGGACCTATTTAACCAATTTTCTATTAAGAATATGCATATAATTATTTTTCTACATGGGGATTATAGTTAGAATATTGTTTATAAATATATATAGGAACCTATTTATGCCATTGCTTACAAAAATACGCATATCATTATTTTTCTACATATGGATTATGGGTGGAATATTGTTTATCATTATAAATTGTAACCTATTTAACCCATTTCTGTTAACAATATGCATATAATTATTTTTTTTACATGGGGATTATGGATGGAATACTGTTTATAAATTTACATAGCAACATATTAAACCTATTTCTGATATGAATGTGCATCTAATCATATTGCTATATGTGGATTATGGGTGGAATATTGTTTATAAATATACATAGTAACCTATTTAACCCATTTCTCATAAGAATATGCATATAATTATTTTTCTACATGGGGATTATGGATGGAATATTGTTGTTAAACATACATAGGAATATATTTATCCCATTTATCACATTTCTTATAAAAATAAACATATAATTATTTTTCTACATTTGGATTATGGGTGGAATATTGTTTATAAATATACATAGGAACCTAATTAAAGAATTTCTGATAAGAATATGCATATAATTTATTTCTACATGGGGATTATTGGTGGAATATTGTTTATATACATACATAGGACCCTATTTAACCAATTTGTGATAAGAATATGCATATAAGTATTTTTCTACATAGGGATTATGGGTGAAATATTGTTTATAAATATACATAGGAACCTAATTAGGAATATATTAAACCCATTTCTGATAAGAATATGAATATAATTATTTTTCTACATGTGGATTGTTTGTGGAATATTGTTTATAAATATACATAGGAACGTATTTAAGCCATTTCTGATAAGAATATGCATATGATTATTTTTCTACATGGGGATTATGGATGGAATATTGTTTATACATTTACATAGGAACATATTAAACCTATTTCTGATATGAATATGCATGACATTATTTTTCTACATGGGGATTATGGGTGGAATATTGTTTATAAATATACATAGTAACCTATTTAACCCATTTCTGATAAGTATATGCATGTCATTATTATTCAGTATGGGGATTATAGGTGGAATATTGTTTATAAATATACATAGGAACTGATTTAACCTGATAAGAATATGCACATAGTTATTTCTCTACATGGGGATTTATGGGTGGAATAATGTTTGTAAATATACATAGTAACCTATTTAACCCATTTCTCATAAGAATATGCATATAATTATTTTTCTACATGGGGATTATGGATGGAATATTGTTTTTAAACATACATAGGAATATATTTATCCAATTTCTTATAAAAATACGCATATAATTATTTTTCTACATATGGATTATGGGTGGAATATTGTTTATAAATATACATAGGAACGTATTTAAGCCATTTCTGATAAGATTATGCATATCATTTTTTTTCTATATGGGGTTATGGGTGGAATATTGTTTATAAATATACATAGGAACCTAATTAAAGCATTTCTGATAAGAATATGCATATAATTTTTTTTCTACATGGGGATTATTGGTGGAATATTGTTTATATACATACATAGGACCCTATTTAACCAATTTCTGATAAGAATATGCATATAAGTATTTTTCTACACAGGGATTATGGGTGAAATATTGTTTATAAATATACATAGGAACCTAATTAAAGCATTTCTGATAAGAATATGCATATAATATTTTTTCTGCATGGGGATTATAGTGGGAAATTGTTTAAAAAATATACATAGGAACCTATTTAACCCATTTCTGATAAGAATATGCATATAATTATTTTTCTACATAGGGATTATGAATGGAATATTCATTCTAGTTAAACATAGGGATTATGAATGGAATATTCATTCTAGTTAAACATACAAAGGAATATATTTAACCCATTTCTGATAAGAATACGAATATAATTATATTTCTACATGGGGATTACGGGTGGAATATTGTTTATAAATATACATAGGCACATAGTTAACCCAATTTCTGATAAGAATATGTATATAAGTATTTTTCTAGGGATTATGGGTGAAATAGTGTTTATTAATTTACATAGGAACATATTAAACATATTTCTGTTATGAATATGCATAAAATTATTTTTCTACATGGGGATTATGGGTGGAATATTGTTTATAAATATACATAGGACGCTATTTAACCCATTTTTGATACAAATATGCATATAATTATTTTTCTACATAGGGATTATTGGTGGAATACTGTTTTTAAATATACATAGTAACCTATTAAACCCATTTCTCATAAGAATATGCATATAACTATTTTTTTACATGGGGATTATGAATGGAATATTGTAGTTAAACATACATAGGAATATATTTAACCAATTTCTGATAAGAATATGCATATAAGTATTTTTCTACGTAGGGATGATGGGTGAAATATTGTTTTTAAATATACATAGGGACCTATTTAGCCCATTTCTGATAAGAATATGCATATCATTATTTTTCTACATCTGGATTATGGGTTCAATATTGTTTATAAATATACATAGGACCTATTTAACCAATTTTCTATTAAGAATATGCATATAATTATTTTTCTACATGGGGATTATAGTTAGAATATTGTTTATAAATATATATAGGAACCTATTTATGCCATTGCTTACAAAAATACGCATATCATTATTTTTCTACATTTGGATTATGGGTGGAATATTGTTTATCAATATACATTGTAACCTATTTAACCCATTTCTGTTAACAATATGCATATAATTATTTTTTTACATGGGGATTATGGATGGAATATTGTTTATAAATTTACATAGCAACATATTAAACCTATTTCTGATATGAATGTGCATCTAATCATATTGCTATATGTGGATTATGGGTTGAATATTGTTTATAAATATACATAGGAACGTGTTTAAGCCATTTCTGATAAGAATATGCATATAATTATTTTTCTACATGGGGATTATGGGTGGAATATTTTTGATACATTTACATAGGAACATATTAAACTTATTTCTGATATGAATATGCATAACATTATTTTTCTACATGGGGATTATGGGTGGAATATTGTTTATAAATATACATAGTAACCTATTTAACCCATTTCTCATAAGAATATGCATATAATTATTTTTCTACATGGGGATTATGGATGGAATATTGTTGTTAAACATACATAGGAATATATTTATCCCATTTATCCCATTTCTTATAAAAATACACATATAATTCTTTTTCTACATTTGGATTATGGGTGGAATATTGTTTATAAATATACATAGGACCCTAATTAAAGAATTTCTGATAAGAATATGCATATAATTTATTTCTACATGGGGATTATTGGTGGAATATTGTTTATATACATACATAGGACCCTATTTAACCAATTTGTGATAAGAATATGCATATAAGTATTTTTCTACATAGGGATTATGGGTGAAATATTGTTTATAAATATACATAGGAACCTAATTAGGAATATATTAAACCCATTTCTGTTAAGAATATGAATATAATTATTTTTCTACATGTGGATTGTTTGTGGAATATTGTTTATAAATATACATAGGAACGTATTTAAGCCATTTCTGATAAGAATATGCATATAATTATATTTCTACATGGGGATTATGGGTGGAATATTGTTTATACATTTACATAGGAACATATTAAACCTATTTCTGATATGAATATGCATAACATTATTTTTCTACATGGGGATTATGGGTGGAATATTGTTTATAAATATACATAGTAACCTATTTAACCCATTTCTGATAAGTATATGCATATAATTATTTTTCAGTATGGGGATTATAGGTGGAATATTGTTTATAAATATACATAGGAACTGATTTAACCCATTTCTGGTAAGAACATGCATATAATTATTTTCTACATAGGGATTAATGGCGGAATACTGTTTTTAAATATACATAGTAACTTTTTAACCCATTTCTCACAAGAATATACATATAATTATTTTTCTACATGGGGATTATGGATGGAATATTGTTTCTTAAACATACATAGGAATATATTTATCCAATTTCTTATAAAAATACACATATAATTATTTTGCTACATATGGATTATGGGTGGAATATTGTTTATAAATATACATAGGAACGTATTTAAGCCATTTCTGATAAGAATATGCATATAATTATTTTTCTACATGGGGATTATGGGTGGAATATTGTTTATACATTTACATAGGAACATATTAAACCTATTTCTGATATGAATATGCATAACATTATTTTTCTACATGGGGATTATGGGTGGAATATTGTTTATAAATATACATAGTAACCTAATTAACCCATTTCTGATAAGAATATGCACACAATTATTTCTCTACATGGGGATTATGGGTGGAATAATGTTTGTAAATATACACAGTAACCTATTTAACCCATTTCTCATAAGAATATGCATATAATTATTTTTCTACATGGGGATTATGGATGGAATATTGTTTTTAAACATACATAGGAATATATTTATCCAATTTCTTATAAAAATATGCATATAATTATTTTTCTACATATGGATTATGGGTGGAATATTGTTTATAAATATACATAGGAACGTATTTAAGCTATTTCTGATAAGATTATGCATATCATTTTTTTTCTATATGAGGTAATGGGTGGAATATTGTTTATAAATATACATAGGAACCTAATTAAAGCATTTCTGATAAGAGTATGCATATAATTTTTTTTCTACATGGGGATTATTGGTGGAATATTGTTTATATACATACATAGGACCCTATTTAAGCAATTTCTGATAAGAATATGCATATAAGTATTTTTCTACACAGGGATTATGGGTGAAATATTGTTTATAAATATACATAGGAACCTAATTAAAGCATTTCTGATACGAATATGCATATAATATTTTTTCTGCATGGGGATTATAGTGGGAAATTGTTTAAAAAATATACATAGGAACCTATTTAACCCATTTCTGATAAGAATATGCATATAATTATTTTTCTACATAGGGATTATGAATGGAATATTCATTCTAGTTAAACATAGGGATTATGAATGGAATATTCATTCTAGTTAAACATACAAAGGAATATATTTAACCCATTTCTGATAAGAATACGAGTATAATTATTTTTCTACATGGGGATTATGGGTGGAATATTGTTTATAAATATACATAGGCACATAGTTAACCCAATTTCTGATAAGAATATGTATATAAGTATTTTTCTAGGGATGATGGGTGAAATAGTGTTTATTAATTTACATAGGAACATATTAAACCTATTTCTGATATGAATATGCATAACATTATTTTTCTACATGGGGATTATGGGTGGAATATTGTTTATAAATATACATAGTAACCTATTTAACCCATTTCTGATAAGTATATGCATATAATTATTTTTCAGTATGGGGATTATAGGTGGAATATTGTTTATAAATATACATAGGAACTGATTTAACCCATTTCTGGTAAGAACATGCATATAATTATTTTCTACATAGGGATTAATGGCGGAATACTGTTTTTAAATATACATAGTAACTTTTTAACCCATTTCTCACAAGAATATACATATAATTGTTTTTCTACATGGGGATTATGGATGGAATATTGTTTCTTAAACATACATAGGAATATATTTATCCAATTTCTTATAAAAATACACATATAATTATTTTGCTACATATGGATTATGGGTGGAATATTGTTTATAAATATACATAGGAACGTATTTAAGCCATTTCTGATAAGAATATGCATATAATTATTTTTCTACATGGGGATTATGGGTGGAATATTGTTTATACATTTACATAGGAACATATTAAACCTATTTCTGATATGAATATGCATAACATTATTTTTCTACATGGGGATTATGGGTGGAATATTGTTTATAAATATACATAGTAACCTAATTAACCCATTTCTGATAAGAATATGCACACAATTATTTCTCTACATGGGGATTATGGGTGGAATAATGTTTGTAAATATACACAGTAACCTATTTAACCCATTTCTCATAAGAATATGCATATAATTATTTTTCTACATGGGGATTATGGATGGAATATTGTTTTTAAACATACATAGGAATATATTTATCCAATTTCTTATAAAAATATGCATATAATTATTTTTCTACATATGGATTATGGGTGGAATATTGTTTATAAATATACATAGGAACGTATTTAAGCTATTTCTGATAAGATTATGCATATCATTTTTTTTCTATATGAGGTAATGGGTGGAATATTGTTTATAAATATACATAGGAACCTAATTAAAGCATTTCTGATAAGAGTATGCATATAATTTTTTTTCTACATGGGGATTATTGGTGGAATATTGTTTATATACATACATAGGACCCTATTTAAGCAATTTCTGATAAGAATATGCATATAAGTATTTTTCTACACAGGGATTATGGGTGAAATATTGTTTATAAATATACATAGGAACCTAATTAAAGCATTTCTGATACGAATATGCATATAATATTTTTTCTGCATGGGGATTATAGTGGGAAATTGTTTAAAAAATATACATAGGAACCTATTTAACCCATTTCTGATAAGAATATGCATATAATTATTTTTCTACATAGGGATTATGAATGGAATATTCATTCTAGTTAAACATAGGGATTATGAATGGAATATTCATTCTAGTTAAACATACAAAGGAATATATTTAACCCATTTCTGATAAGAATACGAGTATAATTATTTTTCTACATGGGGATTATGGGTGGAATATTGTTTATAAATATACATAGGCACATAGTTAACCCAATTTCTGATAAGAATATGTATATAAGTATTTTTCTAGGGATGATGGGTGAAATAGTGTTTATTAATTTACATAGGAACATATTAAACATATTTCTGTTATGAATATGCATAAAATTATTTTTCTACATGGGGATTATGGGTGGAATATTGTTTATAAATATACATAGGATGCTATTTAACCCATTTTTGATACAAATATGCATATAATTATTTTTCTACATAGGGATTATTGGTGGAATACTGTTTTTAAATATACATAGTAACCTGTTAAACCCATTTCTCATAAGAATATGCATATAACTATTTTTTTACATGGGGATTATGAATGGAATATTGTAGTTAAACATACATAGGAATATATTTAACCAATTTCTGATAAGAATATGCATATAAGTATTTTTCTACGTAGGGATGATGGGTGAAATATTGTTTATAAATATACATAGGGACTTATTTAGCCCATTTCTGATAAGAATATGCATATCATTATTTTTCTACATGGGGATTATGGGTTCAATATTATTTATAAATATACATAGGACCTATTTAACCAATTTTCTATTAAGAATATGCATATAATTATTTTTCTACATGGGGATTATAGTTAGAATATTGTTTATAAATATATATAGGAACCTATTTATGCCATTGCTTACAAAAATACGCATATCATTATTTTTCTACATATGGATTATGGGTGGAATATTGTTTATAAATTTACATAGCAACATATTAAACCTATTTCTGATATGAATGTGCATCTAATCATATTGCTATATGTGGATTATGGGTTGAATATTGTTTATAAATATACATAGGAACGCGTTTAAGCCATTTCTGATAAGAATATGCATATAATTATTTTTCTACATGGGGATTATGGGTGGAATATTTTTGATACATTTACATAGGAACATATTAAACCTATTTCTGATATGAATATGCATAACATTATTTTTCTACATGGGGATTATGGGTGGAATATTGTTTATAAATATACATAGTAACCTATTTAACCCATTTCTCATAAGAATATGCATATAATTATTTTTCTACATGGGGATTATGGATGGAATATTGTTGTTAAACATACATAGGAATATATTTATCCCATTTATCCCATTTCTTATAAAAATACACATATAATTATTTTTCTACATTTGGATTATGGGTGGAATATTGTTTATAAATATACATAGGAACCTAATTAAAGAATTTCTGATAAGAATATGCATATAATTTATTTCTACATGGGGATTATTGGTGGAATATTGTTTATATACATACATAGGACCCTATTTAACCAATTTGTGATAAGAATATGCATATAAGTATTTTTCTACATAGGGATTATGGGTGAAATATTGTTTATAAATATACATAGGAACCTAATTAGGAATATATTAAACCCATTTCTGATAAGAATATGAATATAATTATTTTTCTACATGTGGATTGTTTGTGGAATATTGTTTATAAATATACATAGGAACGTATTTAAGCCATTTCTGATAAGAATATGGATATAATTATATTTCTACATGGGGATTATGGGTGGAATATTGTTTATACATTTACATAGGAACATATTAAACCTATTTCTGATATGAATATGCATAACATTATTTTTCTACATGGGGATTATGGGTGGAATATTGTTTATAAATATACATAGTAACCTATTTAACCCATTTCTGATAAGTATATGCATATAATTATTTTTCAGTATGGGGATTATAGGTGGAATATTGTTTATAAATATACATAGGAACTGATTTAACCCATTTCTGGTAAGAACATGCATATAATTATTTTCTACATAGGGATTAATGGCGGAATACTGTTTTTAAATATACATAGTAACTTTTTAACCCATTTCTCACAAGAATATACATATAATTATTTTTCTACATGGGGATTATGGATGGAATATTGTTTCTTAAACATACATAGGAATATATTTATCCAATTTCTTATAAAAATACACATATAATTATTTTGCTACATATGGATTATGGGTGGAATATTGTTTATAAATATACATAGGAACGTATTTAAGCCATTTCTGATAAGAATATGCATATAATTATTTTTCTACATGGGGATTATGGGTGGAATATTGTTTATACATTTACATAGGAACATATTAAACCTATTTCTGATATGAATATGCATAACATTATTTTTCTACATGGGGATTATGGGTGGAATATTGTTTATAAATATACATAGTAACCTAATTAACCCATTTCTGATAAGAATATGCACACAATTATTTCTCTACATGGGGATTATGGGTGGAATAATGTTTGTAAATATACACAGTAACCTATTTAACCCATTTCTCATAAGAATATGCATATAATTATTTTTCTACATGGGGATTATGGATGGAATATTGTTTTTAAACATACATAGGAATATATTTATCCAATTTCTTATAAAAATACGCATATAATTATTTTTCTACATATGGATTATGGGTGGAATATTGTTTATAAATATACATAGGAACGTATTTAAGCCATTTCTGATAAGATTATGCATATCATTTTTTTTCTATATGGGGTAATGGGTGGAATATTGTTTATAAATATACATAGGAACCTAATTAAAGCATTTCTGATAAGAGTATGCATATAATTTTTTTTCTACATGGGGATTATTGGTGGAATATTGTTTATATACATACATAGGACCCTATTTAAGCAATTTCTGATAAGAATATGCATATAAGTATTTTTCTACACAGGGATTATGGGTGAAATATTGTTTATAAATATACATAGGAACCTAATTAAAGCATTTCTGATAAGAATATGCATATAATATTTTTTCTGCATGGGGATTATAGTGGGAAATTGTTTAAAAAATATACATAGGAACCTATTTAACCCATTTCTGATAAGAATATGCATATAATTATTCTTCTACATAGGGATTATGAATGGAATATTCATTCTAGTTAAACATAGGGATTATGAATGGAATATTCATTCTAGTTAAACATACAAAGGAATATATTTAACCCATTTCTGATAAGAATACGAATATAATTATTTTTCTACATGAGGATTATGGGTGGAATATTGTTTATAAATATAAATAGGCACATAGTTAACCCAATTTCTGATAAGAATATGTATATAAGTATTTTTCTAGGGATTATGGGTGAAATAGTGTTTATTAATTTACATAGGAACATATTAAACCTATTTCTGATATGAATATGCATAAAATTATTTTTCTACATGGGGATTATGGGTGGAATATTGTTTATAAATTTACATAGCAACATATTAAACCTATTTCTGATATGAATGTGCATATAATTATATTGGTATATGGGGATTATGGGTTGAATATTGTTTATAAATATACATAGGAACGTATTTAAGCCATTTCTGATAAGAATATGCATATAATTATTTTTCTACATGAGGATTATGGATGGAATATTGCTTATACATTTACATAGGAACATATTAAACCTATTTCTGATATGAATATGCATAACATTATTTTTCTACATGGGGATTATGGGTGGAATATTGTTTATAAATATACATAGTAACCTATTTAACCCATTTCTGATAAGTATATGCATGTCATTATTATTCAGTATGGGGATTATAGGTGGAATATTGTTTATAATTATATATAGGAACTGATTTAACCTGATAAGAATATGCACATAATTATTTCTCTACAGGGGGATTATGGGTGGAATAATGTTTGTAAATATACATAGTAACCTATTTAACCCATTTCTCATAAGAATATGCATATAATTATTTTTCTACATGGGGATTATGGATGGAATATTGTTTTTAAACATACATAGGAATATATTTATCCTATTTCTTATAAAAATACGCATATAATTATTTTTCTACATATGGATTATGGGTGGAATATTGTTTATAAATATACATAGGAACGTATTTAAGCCATTTCTGATTAGATTATGCATATCATTTTTTTTTCTATATGGGGTTATGGGTGGAATATTGTTTATAAATATACATAGGAACCTAATTAAAGCATTTCTGATAAGAATATGCATATATTTTTTTTTCTACATGGGGATTATTGGTGGAATATTGTTTATATACATACATAGGACCCTATTTAACCAATTTCTGATAAGAATATGCATATAAGTATTTTTCTACACAGGGATTATGGGTGAAATATTGTTTATAAATATACATAGGAACCTAATTAAAGCATTTCTGATAAGAATATGCATATAATATTTTTTCTGCATGGGGATTATAGTGGGAAATTGTTTAAAAAATATACATAGGAACCTATTTAACCCATTTCTGATAAGAATATGCATATAATTATTTTTCTACATAGGGATTATGAATGGAATATTCATTCTAGTTAAACATACAAAGGAATATATTTAACCCATTTCTGATAAGAATACGAGTATAATTATTTTTCTACATGGGGATTATGGGTGGAATATTGTTTATAAATATACATAGGCACATAGTTAACCCAATTTCTGATAAGAATATGTATATAAGTATTTTTCTAGGGATGATGGGTGAAATAGTGTTTATTAATTTACATAGGAACATATTAAACATATTTCTGTTATGAATATGCATAAAATTATTTTTCTACATGGGGATTATGGGTGGAATATTGTTTATAAATATACATAGGACGCTATTTAACCCATTTTTGATACAAATATGCATATAATTATTTTTCTACATAGGGATTATTGGTGGAATACTGTTTTTAAATATACATAGTAACCTATTAAACCCATTTCTCATAAGAATATGCATATAACTATTTTTTTACATGGGGATTATGAATGGAATATTGTAGTTAAACATACATACGAATATATTTAACCAATTTCTGATAAGAATATGCATATAAGTATTTTTCTACGTAGGGATGATGGGTGAAATATTGTTTATAAATATACATAGGGACCTATTTAGCCCATTTCTGATAAGAATATGCATATCATTATTTTTCTACATGGGGATTATGGGTTCAATATTATTTATAAATATACATAGGACCTATTTAACCAATTTTCTATTAAGAATATGCATATAATTATTTTTCTACATGGGGATTATAGTTAGAATATTGTTTATAAATATATATAGGAACCTATTTATGCCATTGCTTACAAAAATACGCATATCATTATTTTTCTACATATGGATTATGGGTGGAATATTGTTTATCAATATACATTGTAACCTATTTAACCCATTTCTGTTAACAATATGCATATAATTATTTTTATACATGGGGATTATGGATGGAATATTGTTTATAAATTTACATAGCAACATATTAAACCTATTTCTGATATGAATGTGCATCTAATCATATTGCTATATGTGGATTATGGGTTGAATATTGTTTATAAATATACATAGGAACGCGTTTAAGCCATTTCTGATAAGAATATGCATATAATTATTTTTCTACATGGGGATTATGGGTGGAATATTTTTGATACATTTACATAGGAACATATTAAACCTATTTCTGATATGAATATGCATAACATTATTTTTCTACATGGGGATTATGGGTGGAATATTGTTTATAAATATACATAGTAACCTATTTAACCCATTTCTCATAAGAATATGCATATAATTATTTTTCTACATGGGGATTATGGATGGAATATTGTTGTTAAACATACATAGGAATATGTTTATCCCATTTATCCCATTTCTTATAAAAATACACATATAATTATTTTTCTACATTTGGATTATGGGTGGAATATTGTTTATAAATATACATAGGAACCTAATTAAAGAATTTCTGATAAGAATATGCATATAATTTATTTCTACATGGGGATTATTGGTGGAATATTGTTTATATACATACATAGGACCCTATTTAACCAATTTGTGATAAGAATATGCATATAAGTATTTTTCTACATAGGGATTATGGGTGAAATATTGTTTATAAATATACATAGGAACCTAATTAGGAATATATTAAACCCATTTCTGATAAGAATATGAATATAATTATTTTTCTACATGTGGATTGTTTGTGGAATATTGTTTATAAATATACATAGGAACGTATTTAAGCCATTTCTGATAAGAATATGGATATAATTATATTTCTACATGGGGATTATGGGTGGAATATTGTTTATACATTTACATAGGAACATATTAAACCTATTTCTGATATGAATATGCATAACATTATTTTTCTACATGGGGATTATGGGTGGAATATTGTTTATAAATATACATAGTAACCTATTTAACCCATTTCTGATAAGTATATGCATATAATTATTTTTCAGTATGGGGATTATAGGTGGAATATTGTTTATAAATATACATAGGAACTGATTTAACCCATTTCTGGTAAGAACATGCATATAATTATTTTCTACATAGGGATTAATGGCGGAATACTGTTTTTAAATATACATAGTAACTTTTTATCCCATTTCTCACAAGAATATACATATAATTATTTTTCTACATGGGGATTATGGATGGAATATTGTTTCTTAAACATACATAGGAATATATTTATCCAATTTCTTATAAAAATACACATATAATTATTTTGCTACATATGGATTATGGGTGGAATATTATTTATAAATATACATAGGAACGTATTTAAGCCATTTCTGATAAGAATATGCATATAATTATTTTTCTACATGGGGATTATGGGTGGAATATTGTTTATACATTTACATAGGAACATATTAAACCTATTTCTGATATGAATATGCATAACATTATTTTTCTACATGGGGATTATGGGTGGAATATTGTTTATAAATATACATAGTAACCTAATTAACCCATTTCTGATAAGAATATGCACACAATTATTTCTCTACATGGGGATTATGGGTGGAATAATGTTTGTAAATATACACAGTAACCTATTTAACCCATTTCTCATAAGAATATCCATATAATTATTTTTCTACATGGGGATTATGGATGGAATATTGTTTTTAAACATACATAGGAATATATTTATCCAATTTCTTATAAAAATACGCATATAATTATTTTTCTACATATGGATTATGGGTGGAATATTGTTTATAAATATACATAGGAACGTATTTAAGCCATTTCTGATAAGATTATGCATATCATTTTTTTTCTATATGGGGTAATGGGTGGAATATTGTTTATAAATATACATAGGAACCTAATTAAAGCATTTCTGATAAGAGTATGCATATAATTTTTTTTCTACATGGGGATTATTGGTGGAATATTGTTTATATACATACATAGGACCCTATTTAAGCAATTTCTGATAAGAATATGCATATAAGTATTTTTCTACACAGGGATTATGGGTGAAATATTGTTTATAAATATACATAGGAACCTAATTAAAGCATTTCTGATAAGAATATGCATATAATATTTTTTCTGCATGGGGATTATAGTGGGAAATTGTTTAAAAAATATACATAGGAACCTATTTAACCCATTTCTGATAAGAATATGCATATAATTATTCTTCTACATAGGGATTATGAATGGAATATTCATTCTAGTTAAACATAGGGATTATGAATGGAATATTCATTCTAGTTAAACATACAAAGGAATATATTTAACCCATTTCTGATATGAATATGCATAAAATTATTTTTCTACATGGGGATTATGGGTGGAATATTGTTTATAAATTTACATAGCAACATATTAAACCTATTTCTGATATGAATGTTCATATAATTATATTGGTATATGGGGATTATGGGTTGAATATTGTTTATAAATATACATAGGAACGTATTTAAGCCATTTCTGATAAGAATATGCATATAATTATTTTTCTACATGGGGATTATGGATGGAATATTGTTTATACATTTACATAGGAACATATTAAACCTATTTCTGATATGAATATGCATAACATTATTTTTCTACATGGGGATTATGGGTGGAATATTGTTTATAAATATACATAGTAACCTATTTAACCCATTTCTGATAAGTATATGCATGTCATTATTATTCAGTATGGGGATTATAGGTGGAATATTGTTTATAAATATACATAGGAACTGATTTAACCTGATAAGAATATGCACATAATTATTTCTCTACAGGGGGATTATGGGTGGAATAATGTTTGTAAATATACATAGTAACCTATTTAACCCATTTCTCATAAGAATATGCATATAATTATTTTTCTACATGGGGATTATGGATGGAATATTGTTTTTAAACATACATAGGAATATATTTATCCAATTTCTTATAAAAATACGCATATAATTATTTTTCTACATATGGATTATGGGTGGAATATTGTTTATAAATATACATAGGAACGTATTTAAGCCATTTCTGATTAGATTATGCATATCATTTTTTTTTCTATATGGGGTTATGGGTGGAATATTGTTTATAAATATACATAGGAACCTAATTAAAGCATTTCTGATAAGAATATGCATATATTTTTTTTTCTACATGGGGATTATTGGTGGAATATTGTTTATATACATACATAGGACCCTATTTAACCAATTTCTGATAAGAATATGCATATAAGTATTTTTCTACACAGGGATTATGGGTGAAATATTGTTTATAAATATACATAGGAACCTAATTAAAGCATTTCTGATAAGAATATGCATATAATATTTTTTCTGCATGGGGATTATAGTGGGAAATTGTTTAAAAAATATACATAGGAACCTATTTAACCCATTTCTGATAAGAATATGCATATAATTATTTTTCTACATAGGGATTATGAATGGAATATTCATTCTAGTTAAACATAGGGATTATGAATGGAATATTCATTCTAGTTAAACATACAAAGGAATATATTTAACCCATTTCTGATAAGAATACGAGTATAATTTTTTTTCTACATGGGGATTATGGGTGGAATATTGTTTATAAATATACATAGGCACATAGTTAACCCAATTTCTGATAAGAATATGTATATAAGTATTTTTCTAGGGATGATGGGTGAAATAGTGTTTATTAATTTACATAGGAACATATTAAACATATTTCTGTTATGAATATGCATAAAATTATTTTTCTACATGGGGATTATGGGTGGAATATTGTTTATAAATATACATAGGACGCTATTTAACCCATTTTTGATACAAATATGCATATAATTATTTTTCTACATAGGGATTATTGGTGGAATACTGTTTTTAAATATACATAGTAACCTATTAAACCCATTTCTCATAAGAATATGCATATAACTATTTTTTTACATGGGGATTATGAATGGAATATTGTAGTTAAACATACATAGGAATATATTTAACCAATTTCTGATAAGAATATGCATATAAGTATTTTTCTACGTAGGGATGATGGGTGAAATATTGTTTATAAATATACATAGGGACCTATTTAGCCCATTTCTGATAAGAATATGCATATCATTATTTTTCTACATGGGGATTATGGGTTCAATATTATTTATAAATATACATAGGACCTATTTAACCAATTTTCTATTAAGAATATGCATATAATTATTTTTCTACATGGGGATTATAGTTAGAATATTGTTTATAAATATATATAGGAACCTATTTATGCCATTGCTTACAAAAATACGCATATCATTATTTTTCTACATATGGATTATGGGTGGAATATTGTTTATCAATATACATTGTAACCTATTTAACCCATTTCTGTTAACAATATGCATATAATTATTTTTATACATGGGGATTTTGATGGAATATTGTTTATAAATTTACATAGCAACATATTAAACCTATTTCTGATATGAATGTGCATCTAATCATATTGCTATATGTGGATTATGGGTTGAATATTGTTTATAAATATACATAGGAACGCGTTTAAGCCATTTCTGATAAGAATATGCATATAATTATTTTTCTACATGGGGATTATGGGTGGAATATTTTTGATACATTTACATAGGAACATATTAAACCTATTTCTGATATGAATATGCATAACATTATTTTTCTACATGGGGATTATGGGTGGAATATTGTTTATAAATATACATAGTAACCTATTTAACCCATTTCTCATAAGAATATGCATATAATTATTTTTCTACATGGGGATTATGGATGGAATATTGTTGTTAAACATACATAGGAATATGTTTATCCCATTTATCCCATTTCTTATAAAAATACACATATAATTATTTTTCTACATTTGGATTATGGGTGGAATATTGTTTATAAATATACATAGGAACCTAATTAAAGAATTTCTGATAAGAATATGCATATAATTTATTTCTACATGGGGATTATTGGTGGAATATTGTTTATATACATACATAGGACCCTATTTAACCAATTTGTGATAAGAATATGCATATAAGTATTTTTCTACATAGGGATTATGGGTGAAATATTGTTTATAAATATACATAGGAACCTAATTAGGAATATATTAAACCCATTTCTGATAAGAATATGAATATAATTATTTTTCTACATGTGGATTGTTTGTGGAATATTGTTTATAAATATACATAGGAACGTATTTAAGCCATTTCTGATAAGAATATGCATATAATTATATTTCTACATGGGGATTATGGGTGGAATATTGTTTATACATTTACATAGGAACATATTAAACCTATTTCTGATATGAATATGCATAACATTATTTTTCTACATGGGGATTATGGGTGGAATATTGTTTATAAATATACATAGTAACCTATTTAACCCATTTCTGATAAGTATATGCATATAATTATTTTTCAGTATGGGGATTATAGGTGGAATATTGTTTATAAATATACATAGGAACTGATTTAACCCATTTATGGTAAGAACATGCATATAATTATTTTCTACATAGGGATTAATGGCGGAATACTGTTTTTAAATATACATAGTAACTTTTTAACCCATTTCTCACAAGAATATACATATAATTATTTTTCTACATGGGGATTATGGATGGAATATTGTTTCTTAAACATACATAGGAATATATTTATCCAATTTCTTATAAAAATACACATATAATTATTTTGCTACATATGGATTATGGGTGGAATATTGTTTATAAATATACATAGGAACGTATTTAAGACATTTCTGATAAGAATATGCATATAATTATTTTTCTACATGGGGATTATGGGTGGAATATTGTTTATACATTTACATAGGAACATATTAAACCTATTTCTGATATGAATATGCATAACATTATTTTTCTACATGGGGATTATGGGTGGAATATTGTTTATAAATATACATAGTAACCTAATTAACCCATTTCTGATAAGAATATGCACACAATTATTTCTCTACATGGGGATTATGGGTGGAATAATGTTTGTAAATATACACAGTAACCTATTTAACCCATTTCTCATAAGAATATGCATATAATTATTTTTCTACATGGGGATTATGGATGGAATATTGTTTTTAAACATACATAGGAATATATTTATCCAATTTCTTATAAAAATATGCATATAATTATTTTTCTACATATGGATTATGGGTGGAATATTGTTTATAAATATACATAGGAACGTATTTAAGCCATTTCTGATAAGATTATGCATATCATTTTTTTTCTATATGGGGTAATGGGTGGAATATTGTTCATAAATATACATAGGAACCTAATTAAAGCATTTCTGATAAGAGTAGGCATATAATTTTTTTTTCTACATGGGGATTATTGGTGGAATATTGTTTATATACATACATAGGACCCTATTTAAGCAATTTCTGATAAGAATATGCATATAAGTATTTTTCTACACAGGGATTATGGGTGAAATATTGTTTATAAATATACATAGGAACCTAATTAAAGCATTTCTGATAAGAATATGCATATAATATTTTTTCTGCATGGGGATTATAGTGGGAAATTGTTTAAAAAATATACATAGGAACCTATTTAACCCATTTCTGATAAGAATATGCATATAATTATTCTTCTACATAGGGATTATGAATGGAATATTCATTCTAGTTAAACATAGGGATTATGAATGGAATATTCATTCTAGTTAAACATACAAAGGAATATATTTAACCCATTTCTGATAAGAATACGAATATAATTATTTTTCTACATGAGGATTATGGGTGGAATATTGTTTATAAATATAAATAGGCACATAGTTAACCCAATTTCTGATAAGAATATGTATATAAGTATTTTTCTAGGGATTATGGGTGAAATAGTGTTTATTAATTTACATAGGAACATATTAAACCTATTTCTGATATGAATATGCATAAAATTATTTTTCTACATGGGGATTATGGGTGGAATATTGTTTATAAATTTACATAGCAACATATTAAACCTATTTCTGATATGAATGTGCATATAATTATATTGGTATATGGGGATTATGGGTTGAATATTGTTTATAAATATACATAGGAACGTATTTAAGCCATTTCTGATAAGAATATGCATATAATTATTTTTCTACATGGGGATTATGGATGGAATATTGTTTATACATTTACATAGGAACATATTAAACCTATTTCTGATATGAATATGCATAACATTATTTTTCTACATGGGGATTATGGGTGGAATATTGTTTATAAATATACATAGTAACCTATTTAAACCATTTCTGATAAGTATATGCATGTCATTATTATTCAGTATGGGGATTATAGGTGGAATATTGTTTATAAATATACATAGGAACTGATTTAACCTGATAAGAATATGCACATAGTTATTTCTCTACATGGGGATTATGGGTGGAATAATGTTTGTAAATATACATAGTAACCTATTTAACCCATTTCTCATAAGAATATGCATATAATTATTTTTCTACATGGGGATTATGGATGGAATATTGTTTTTAAACATACATAGGAATATATTTATCCAATTTCTTATAAAAATACGCATATAATTATTTTTCTACATATGGATTATGGGTGGAATATTGTTTATAAATATACATAGGAACGTATTTAAGCCATTTCTGATTAGATTATGCATATCATTTTTTTTCTATATGGGGTTATGGGTGGAATATTGTTTATAAATATACATAGGAACCTAATTAAAGCATTTCTGATAAGAATATGCATATAATTTTTTTTCTACATGGGGATTATTGGTGGAATATTGTTTATATACATACATAGGACCCTATTTAACCAATTTCTGATAAGAATATGCATATAAGTATTTTTCTACACAGGGATTATGGGTGAAATATTGTTTATAAATATACATAGGAACCTAATTAAAGCATTTCTGATAAGAATATGCATATAATATTTTTTCTGCATGGGGATTATAGTGGGAAATTGTTTAAAAAATATACATAGGAACCTATTTAACCCATTTCTGATAAGAATATGCATATAATTATTTTTCTACATAGGGATTATGAATGGAATATTCATTCTAGTTAAACATAGGGATTATGAATGGAATATTCATTCTAGTTAAACATACAAAGGAATATATTTAACCCATTTCTGATAAGAATACGAATATAATTATTTTTCTACATGGGGATTATGGGTGGAATATTGTTTATAAATATACATAGGCACATAGTTAACCCAATTTCTGATAAGAATATGTATATAAGTATTTTTCTAGGGATTATGGGTGAAATAGTGTTTATTAATTTACATAGGAACATATTAAACATATTTCTGTTATGAATATGCATAAAATTATTTTTCTACATGGGGATTATGGGTGGAATATTGTTTATAAATATACATAGGACGCTATTTAACCCATTTTTGATACAAATATGCATATAATTATTTTTCTACATAGGGATTATTGGTGGAATACTGTTTTTAAATATACATAGTAACCTATTAAACCCATTTCTCATAAGAATATGCATATAACTATTTTTTTACATGGGGATTATGAATGGAATATTGTAGTTAAACATACATACGAATATATTTAACCAATTTCTGATAAGAATATGCATATAAGTATTTTTCTACGTAGGGATGATGGGTGAAATATTGTTTATAAATATACATAGGGACCTATTTAGCCCATTTCTGATAAGAATATGCATATCATTATTTTTCTACATGGGGATTATGGGTTCAATATTATTTATAAATATACATAGGACCTATTTAACCAATTTTCTATTAAGAATATGCATATAATTATTTTTCTACATGGGGATTATAGTTAGAATATTGTTTATAAATATATATAGGAACCTATTTATGCCATTGCTTACAAAAATACGCATATCATTATTTTTCTACATATGGATTATGGGTGGAATATTGTTTATCAATATACATTGTAACCTATTTAACCCATTTCTGTTAACAATATGCATATAATTATTTTTATACATGGGGATTATGGATGGAATATTGTTTATAAATTTACATAGCAACATATTAAACCTATTTCTGATATGAATGTGCATCTAATCATATTGCTATATGTGGATTATGGGTTGAATATTGTTTATAAATATACATAGGAACGCGTTTAAGCCATTTCTGATAAGAATATGCATATAATTATTTTTCTACATGGGGATTATGGGTGGAATATTTTTGATACATTTACATAGGAACATATTAAACCTATTTCTGATATGAATATGCATAACATTATTTTTCTACATGGGGATTATGGGTGGAATATTGTTTATAAATATACATAGTAACCTATTTAACCCATTTCTCATAAGAATATGCATATAATTATTTTTCTACATGGGGATTATGGATGGAATATTGTTGTTAAACATACATAGGAATATGTTTATCCCATTTATCCCATTTCTTATAAAAATACACATATAATTATTTTTCTACATTTGGATTATGGGTGGAATATTGTTTATAAATATACATAGGAACCTAATTAAAGAATTTCTGATAAGAATATGCATATAATTTATTTCTACATGGGGATTATTGGTGGAATATTGTTTATATACATACATAGGACCCTATTTAACCAATTTGTGATAAGAATATGCATATAAGTATTTTTCTACATAGGGATTATGGGTGAAATATTGTTTATAAATATACATAGGAACCTAATTAGGAATATATTAAACCCATTTCTGATAAGAATATGAATATAATTATTTTTCTACATGTGGATTGTTTGTGGAATATTGTTTATAAATATACATAGGAACGTATTTAAGCCATTTCTGATAAGAATATGGATATAATTATATTTCTACATGGGGATTATGGGTGGAATATTGTTTATACATTTACATAGGAACATATTAAACCTATTTCTGATATGAATATGCATAACATTATTTTTCTACATGGGGATTATGGGTGGAATATTGTTTATAAATATACATAGTAACCTATTTAACCCATTTCTGATAAGTATATGCATATAATTATTTTTCAGTATGGGGATTATAGGTGGAATATTGTTTATAAATATACATAGGAACTGATTTAACCCATTTCTGGTAAGAACATGCATATAATTATTTTCTACATAGGGATTAATGGCGGAATACTGTTTTTAAATATACATAGTAACTTTTTATCCCATTTCTCACAAGAATATACATATAATTATTTTTCTACATGGGGATTATGGATGGAATATTGTTTCTTAAACATACATAGGAATATATTTATCCAATTTCTTATAAAAATACACATATAATTATTTTGCTACATATGGATTATGGGTGGAATATTATTTATAAATATACATAGGAACGTATTTAAGCCATTTCTGATAAGAATATGCATATAATTATTTTTCTACATGGGGATTATGGGTGGAATATTGTTTATACATTTACATAGGAACATATTAAACCTATTTCTGATATGAATATGCATAACATTATTTTTCTACATGGGGATTATGGGTGGAATATTGTTTATAAATATACATAGTAACCTAATTAACCCATTTCTGATAAGAATATGCACACAATTATTTCTCTACATGGGGATTATGGGTGGAATAATGTTTGTAAATATACACAGTAACCTATTTAACCCATTTCTCATAAGAATATCCATATAATTATTTTTCTACATGGGGATTATGGATGGAATATTGTTTTTAAACATACATAGGAATATATTTATCCAATTTCTTATAAAAATACGCATATAATTATTTTTCTACATATGGATTATGGGTGGAATATTGTTTATAAATATACATAGGAACGTATTTAAGCCATTTCTGATAAGATTATGCATATCATTTTTTTTCTATATGGGGTAATGGGTGGAATATTGTTTATAAATATACATAGGAACCTAATTAAAGCATTTCTGATAAGAGTATGCATATAATTTTTTTTCTACATGGGGATTATTGGTGGAATATTGTTTATATACATACATAGGACCCTATTTAAGCAATTTCTGATAAGAATATGCATATAAGTATTTTTCTACACAGGGATTATGGGTGAAATATTGTTTATAAATATACATAGGAACCTAATTAAAGCATTTCTGATAAGAATATGCATATAATATTTTTTCTGCATGGGGATTATAGTGGGAAATTGTTTAAAAAATATACATAGGAACCTATTTAACCCATTTCTGATAAGAATATGCATATAATTATTCTTCTACATAGGGATTATGAATGGAATATTCATTCTAGTTAAACATAGGGATTATGAATGGAATATTCATTCTAGTTAAACATACAAAGGAATATATTTAACCCATTTCTGATATGAATATGCATAAAATTATTTTTCTACATGGGGATTATGGGTGGAATATTGTTTATAAATTTACATAGCAACATATTAAACCTATTTCTGATATGAATGTTCATATAATTATATTGGTATATGGGGATTATGGGTTGAATATTGTTTATAAATATACATAGGAACGTATTTAAGCCATTTCTGATAAGAATATGCATATAATTATTTTTCTACATGGGGATTATGGATGGAATATTGTTTATACATTTACATAGGAACATATTAAACCTATTTCTGATATGAATATGCATAACATTATTTTTCTACATGGGGATTATGGGTGGAATATTGTTTATAAATATACATAGTAACCTATTTAACCCATTTCTGATAAGTATATGCATGTCATTATTATTCAGTATGGGGATTATAGGTGGAATATTGTTTATAAATATACATAGGAACTGATTTAACCTGATAAGAATATGCACATAATTATTTCTCTACAGGGGGATTATGGGTGGAATAATGTTTGTAAATATACATAGTAACCTATTTAACCCATTTCTCATAAGAATATGCATATAATTATTTTTCTACATGGGGATTATGGATGGAATATTGTTTTTAAACATACATAGGAATATATTTATCCAATTTCTTATAAAAATACGCATATAATTATTTTTCTACATATGGATTATGGGTGGAATATTGTTTATAAATATACATAGGAACGTATTTAAGCCATTTCTGATTAGATTATGCATATCATTTTTTTTTCTATATGGGGTTATGGGTGGAATATTGTTTATAAATATACATAGGAACCTAATTAAAGCATTTCTGATAAGAATATGCATATATTTTTTTTTCTACATGGGGATTATTGGTGGAATATTGTTTATATACATACATAGGACCCTATTTAACCAATTTCTGATAAGAATATGCATATAAGTATTTTTCTACACAGGGATTATGGGTGAAATATTGTTTATAAATATACATAGGAACCTAATTAAAGCATTTCTGATAAGAATATGCATATAATATTTTTTCTGCATGGGGATTATAGTGGGAAATTGTTTAAAAAATATACATAGGAACCTATTTAACCCATTTCTGATAAGAATATGCATATAATTATTTTTCTACATAGGGATTATGAATGGAATATTCATTCTAGTTAAACATAGGGATTATGAATGGAATATTCATTCTAGTTAAACATACAAAGGAATATATTTAACCCATTTCTGATAAGAATACGAGTATAATTTTTTTTCTACATGGGGATTATGGGTGGAATATTGTTTATAAATATACATAGGCACATAGTTAACCCAATTTCTGATAAGAATATGTATATAAGTATTTTTCTAGGGATGATGGGTGAAATAGTGTTTATTAATTTACATAGGAACATATTAAACATATTTCTGTTATGAATATGCATAAAATTATTTTTCTACATGGGGATTATGGGTGGAATATTGTTTATAAATATACATAGGACGCTATTTAACCCATTTTTGATACAAATATGCATATAATTATTTTTCTACATAGGGATTATTGGTGGAATACTGTTTTTAAATATACATAGTAACCTATTAAACCCATTTCTCATAAGAATATGCATATAACTATTTTTTTACATGGGGATTATGAATGGAATATTGTAGTTAAACATACATAGGAATATATTTAACCAATTTCTGATAAGAATATGCATATAAGTATTTTTCTACGTAGGGATGATGGGTGAAATATTGTTTATAAATATACATAGGGACCTATTTAGCCCATTTCTGATAAGAATATGCATATCATTATTTTTCTACATGGGGATTATGGGTTCAATATTATTTATAAATATACATAGGACCTATTTAACCAATTTTCTATTAAGAATATGCATATAATTATTTTTCTACATGGGGATTATAGTTAGAATATTGTTTATAAATATATATAGGAACCTATTTATGCCATTGCTTACAAAAATACGCATATCATTATTTTTCTACATATGGATTATGGGTGGAATATTGTTTATCAATATACATTGTAACCTATTTAACCCATTTCTGTTAACAATATGCATATAATTATTTTTATACATGGGGATTTTGATGGAATATTGTTTATAAATTTACATAGCAACATATTAAACCTATTTCTGATATGAATGTGCATCTAATCATATTGCTATATGTGGATTATGGGTTGAATATTGTTTATAAATATACATAGGAACGCGTTTAAGCCATTTCTGATAAGAATATGCATATAATTATTTTTCTACATGGGGATTATGGGTGGAATATTTTTGATACATTTACATAGGAACATATTAAACCTATTTCTGATATGAATATGCATAACATTATTTTTCTACATGGGGATTATGGGTGGAATATTGTTTATAAATATACATAGTAACCTATTTAACCCATTTCTCATAAGAATATGCATATAATTATTTTTCTACATGGGGATTATGGATGGAATATTGTTGTTAAACATACATAGGAATATGTTTATCCCATTTATCCCATTTCTTATAAAAATACACATATAATTATTTTTCTACATTTGGATTATGGGTGGAATATTGTTTATAAATATACATAGGAACCTAATTAAAGAATTTCTGATAAGAATATGCATATAATTTATTTCTACATGGGGATTATTGGTGGAATATTGTTTATATACATACATAGGACCCTATTTAACCAATTTGTGATAAGAATATGCATATAAGTATTTTTCTACATAGGGATTATGGGTGAAATATTGTTTATAAATATACATAGGAACCTAATTAGGAATATATTAAACCCATTTCTGATAAGAATATGAATATAATTATTTTTCTACATGTGGATTGTTTGTGGAATATTGTTTATAAATATACATAGGAACGTATTTAAGCCATTTCTGATAAGAATATGCATATAATTATATTTCTACATGGGGATTATGGGTGGAATATTGTTTATACATTTACATAGGAACATATTAAACCTATTTCTGATATGAATATGCATAACATTATTTTTCTACATGGGGATTATGGGTGGAATATTGTTTATAAATATACATAGTAACCTATTTAACCCATTTCTGATAAGTATATGCATATAATTATTTTTCAGTATGGGGATTATAGGTGGAATATTGTTTATAAATATACATAGGAACTGATTTAACCCATTTATGGTAAGAACATGCATATAATTATTTTCTACATAGGGATTAATGGCGGAATACTGTTTTTAAATATACATAGTAACTTTTTAACCCATTTCTCACAAGAATATACATATAATTATTTTTCTACATGGGGATTATGGATGGAATATTGTTTCTTAAACATACATAGGAATATATTTATCCAATTTCTTATAAAAATACACATATAATTATTTTGCTACATATGGATTATGGGTGGAATATTGTTTATAAATATACATAGGAACGTATTTAAGACATTTCTGATAAGAATATGCATATAATTATTTTTCTACATGGGGATTATGGGTGGAATATTGTTTATACATTTACATAGGAACATATTAAACCTATTTCTGATATGAATATGCATAACATTATTTTTCTACATGGGGATTATGGGTGGAATATTGTTTATAAATATACATAGTAACCTAATTAACCCATTTCTGATAAGAATATGCACACAATTATTTCTCTACATGGGGATTATGGGTGGAATAATGTTTGTAAATATACACAGTAACCTATTTAACCCATTTCTCATAAGAATATGCATATAATTATTTTTCTACATGGGGATTATGGATGGAATATTGTTTTTAAACATACATAGGAATATATTTATCCAATTTCTTATAAAAATATGCATATAATTATTTTTCTACATATGGATTATGGGTGGAATATTGTTTATAAATATACATAGGAACGTATTTAAGCCATTTCTGATAAGATTATGCATATCATTTTTTTTCTATATGGGGTAATGGGTGGAATATTGTTTATAAATATACATAGGAACCTAATTAAAGCATTTCTGATAAGAGTAGGCATATAATTTTTTTTTCTACATGGGGATTATTGGTGGAATATTGTTTATATACATACATAGGACCCTATTTAAGCAATTTCTGATAAGAATATGCATATAAGTATTTTTCTACACAGGGATTATGGGTGAAATATTGTTTATAAATATACATAGGAACCTAATTAAAGCATTTCTGATAAGAATATGCATATAATATTTTTTCTGCATGGGGATTATAGTGGGAAATTGTTTAAAAAATATACATAGGAACCTATTTAACCCATTTCTGATAAGAATATGCATATAATTATTCTTCTACATAGGGATTATGAATGGAATATTCATTCTAGTTAAACATAGGGATTATGAATGGAATATTCATTCTAGTTAAACATACAAAGGAATATATTTAACCCATTTCTGATAAGAATACGAATATAATTATTTTTCTACATGAGGATTATGGGTGGAATATTGTTTATAAATATAAATAGGCACATAGTTAACCCAATTTCTGATAAGAATATGTATATAAGTATTTTTCTAGGGATTATGGGTGAAATAGTGTTTATTAATTTACATAGGAACATATTAAACCTATTTCTGATATGAATATGCATAAAATTATTTTTCTACATGGGGATTATGGGTGGAATATTGTTTATAAATTTACATAGCAACATATTAAACCTATTTCTGATATGAATGTGCATATAATTATATTGGTATATGGGGATTATGGGTTGAATATTGTTTATAAATATACATAGGAACGTATTTAAGCCATTTCTGATAAGAATATGCATATAATTATTTTTCTACATGGGGATTATGGATGGAATATTGTTTATACATTTACATAGGAACATATTAAACCTATTTCTGATATGAATATGCATAACATTATTTTTCTACATGGGGATTATGGGTGGAATATTGTTTATAAATATACATAGTAACCTATTTAAACCATTTCTGATAAGTATATGCATGTCATTATTATTCAGTATGGGGATTATAGGTGGAATATTGTTTATAAATATACATAGGAACTGATTTAACCTGATAAGAATATGCACATAGTTATTTCTCTACATGGGGATTATGGGTGGAATAATGTTTGTAAATATACATAGTAACCTATTTAACCCATTTCTCATAAGAATATGCATATAATTATTTTTCTACATGGGGATTATGGATGGAATATTGTTTTTAAACATACATAGGAATATATTTATCCAATTTCTTATAAAAATACGCATATAATTATTTTTCTACATATGGATTATGGGTGGAATATTGTTTATAAATATACATAGGAACGTATTTAAGCCATTTCTGATTAGATTATGCATATCATTTTTTTTCTATATGGGGTTATGGGTGGAATATTGTTTATAAATATACATAGGAACCTAATTAAAGCATTTCTGATAAGAATATGCATATAATTTTTTTTCTACATGGGGATTATTGGTGGAATATTGTTTATATACATACATAGGACCCTATTTAACCAATTTCTGATAAGAATATGCATATAAGTATTTTTCTACACAGGGATTATGGGTGAAATATTGTTTATAAATATACATAGGAACCTAATTAAAGCATTTCTGATAAGAATATGCATATAATATTTTTTCTGCATGGGGATTATAGTGGGAAATTGTTTAAAAAATATACATAGGAACCTATTTAACCCATTTCTGATAAGAATATGCATATAATTATTTTTCTACATAGGGATTATGAATGGAATATTCATTCTAGTTAAACATAGGGATTATGAATGGAATATTCATTCTAGTTAAACATACAAAGGAATATATTTAACCCATTTCTGATAAGAATACGAATATAATTATTTTTCTACATGGGGATTATGGGTGGAATATTGTTTATAAATATACATAGGCACATAGTTAACCCAATTTCTGATAAGAATATGTATATAAGTATTTTTCTAGGGATTATGGGTGAAATAGTGTTTATTAATTTACATAGGAACATATTAAACATATTTCTGTTATGAATATGCATAAAATTATTTTTCTACATGGGGATTATGGGTGGAATATTGTTTATAAATATACATAGGACGCTATTTAACCCATTTTTGATACAAATATGCATATAATTATTTTTCTACATAGGGATTATTGGTGGAATACTGTTTTTAAATATACATAGTAACCTATTAAACCCATTTCTCATAAGAATATGCATATAACTATTTTTTTACATGGGGATTATGAATGGAATATTGTAGTTAAACATACATAGGAATATATTTAACCAATTTCTGATAAGAATATGCATATAAGTATTTTTCTACGTAGGGATGATGGGTGAAATATTGTTTATAAATATACATAGGGACCTATTTAGCCCATTTCTGATAAGACTATGCATATCATTATTTTTCTACATGGGGATTATGGGTTCAATATTGTTTATAAATATACATAGGACCTATTTAACCAATTTTCTATTAAGAATATGCATATAATTATTTTTCTACATGGGGATTATAGTTAGAATATTGTTTATAAATATATATAGGAACCTATTTATGCCATTGCTTACAAAAATACGCATATCATTATTTTTCTACATATGGATTATGGGTGGAATATTGTTTATCAATATACATTGTAACCTATTTAACCCATTTCTGTTAACAATATGCATATAATTATTTTTTTTACATGGGGATTATGGATGGAATATTGTTTATAAATTTACATAGCAACATATTAAACCTATTTCTGATATGAATGTGCATCTAATCATATTGCTATATGTGGATTATGGGTTGAATATTGTTTATAAATATACATAGGAACGCGTTTAAGCCATTTCTGATAAGAATATGCATATAATTATTTTTCTACATGGGGATTATGGGTGGAATATTTTTGATACATTTACATAGGAACATATTAAACCTATTTCTGATATGAATATGCATAACATTATTTTTCTACATGGGGATTATGGGTGGAATATTGTTTATAAATATACATAGTAACCTATTTAACCCATTTCTCATAAGAATATGCATATAATTATTTTTCTACATGGGGATTATGGATGGAATATTGTTGTTAAACATACATAGGAATATATTTATCCCATTTATCACATTTCTTATAAAAATAAACATATAATTATTTTTCTACATTTGGATTATGGGTGGAATATTGTTTATAAATATACATAGGAACCTAATTAAAGAATTTCTGATAAGAATATGCATATAATTTATTTCTACATGGGGATTATTGGTGGAATATTGTTTATATACATACATAGGACCCTATTTAACCAATTTGTGATAAGAATATGCATATAAGTATTTTTCTACATAGGGATTATGGGTGAAATATTGTTTATAAATATACATAGGAACCTAATTAGGAATATATTAAACCCATTTCTGATAAGAATATGAATATAATTATTTTTCTACATGTGGATTGTTTGTGGAATATTGTTTATAAATATACATAGGAACGTATTTAAGCCATTTCTGATAAGAATATGCATATAATTATATTTCTACATGGGGATTATGGGTGGAATATTGTTTATACATTTACATAGGAACATATTAAACCTATTTCTGATATGAATATGCATAACATTATTTTTCTACATGGGGATTATGGGTGGAATATTGTTTATAAATATACATAGTAACCTATTTAACCCATTTCTGATAAGTATATGCATATAATTATTTTTCAGTATGGGGATTATAGGTGGAATATTGTTTATAAATATACATAGGAACTGATTTAACCCATTTATGGTAAGAACATGCATATAATTATTTTCTACATAGGGATTAATGGCGGAATACTGTTTTTAAATATACATAGTAACTTTTTAACCCATTTCTCACAAGAATATACATATAATTATTTTTCTACATGGGGATTATGGATGGAATATTGTTTCTTAAACATACATAGGAATATATTTATCCAATTTCTTATAAAAATACACATATAATTATTTTGCTACATATGGATTATGGGTGGAATATTGTTTATAAATATACATAGGAACGTATTTAAGACATTTCTGATAAGAATATGCATATAATTATTTTTCTACATGGGGATTATGGGTGGAATATTGTTTATACATTTACATAGGAACATATTAAACCTATTTCTGATATGAATATGCATAACATTATTTTTCTACATGGGGATTATGGGTGGAATATTGTTTATAAATATACATAGTAACCTAATTAACCCATTTCTGATAAGAATATGCACACAATTATTTCTCTACATGGGGATTATGGGTGGAATAATGTTTGTAAATATACACAGTAACCTATTTAACCCATTTCTCATAAGAATATGCATATAATTATTTTTCTACATGGGGATTATGGATGGAATATTGTTTTTAAACATACATAGGAATATATTTATCCAATTTCTTATAAAAATACGCATATAATTATTTTTCTACATATGGATTATGGGTGGAATATTGTTTATAAATATACATAGGAACGTATTTAAGCCATTTCTGATAAGATTATGCATATCATTTTTTTTCTATATGGGGTAATGGGTGGAATATTGTTTATAAATATACATAGGAACCTAATTAAAGCATTTCTGATAAGAGTATGCATATAATTTTTTTTCTACATGGGGATTATTGGTGGAATATTGTTTATATACATACATAGGACCCTATTTAAGCAATTTCTGATAAGAATATGCATATAAGTATTTTTCTACACAGGGATTATGGGTGAAATATTGTTTATAAATATACATAGGAACCTAATTAAAGCATTTCTGATAAGAATATGCATATAATATTTTTTCTGCATGGGGATTATAGTGGGAAATTGTTTAAAAAATATACATAGGAACCTATTTAACCCATTTCTGATAAGAATATGCATATAATTATTCTTCTACATAGGGATTATGAATGGAATATTCATTCTAGTTAAACATAGGGATTATGAATGGAATATTCATTCTAGTTAAACATACAAAGGAATATATTTAACCCATTTCTGATAAGAATACGAATATAATTATTTTTCTACATGAGGATTATGGGTGGAATATTGTTTATAAATATAAATAGGCACATAGTTAACCCAATTTCTGATAAGAATATGTATATAAGTATTTTTCTAGGGATTATGGGTGAAATAGTGTTTATTAATTTACATAGGAACATATTAAACCTATTTCTGATATGAATATGCATAAAATTATTTTTCTACATGGGGATTATGGGTGGAATATTGTTTATAAATTTACATAGCAACATATTAAACCTATTTCTGATATGAATGTGCATATAATTATATTGGTATATGGGGATTATGGGTTGAATATTGTTTATAAATATACATAGGAACGTATTTAAGCCATTTCTGATAAGAATATGCATATAATTATTTTTCTACATGAGGATTATGGATGGAATATTGCTTATACATTTACATAGGAACATATTAAACCTATTTCTGATATGAATATGCATAACATTATTTTTCTACATGGGGATTATGGGTGGAATATTGTTTATAAATATACATAGTAACCTATTTAACCCATTTCTGATAAGTATATGCATGTCATTATTATTCAGTATGGGGATTATAGGTGGAATATTGTTTATAATTATATATAGGAACTGATTTAACCTGATAAGAATATGCACATAATTATTTCTCTACAGGGGGATTATGGGTGGAATAATGTTTGTAAATATACATAGTAACCTATTTAACCCATTTCTCATAAGAATATGCATATAATTATTTTTCTACATGGGGATTATGGATGGAATATTGTTTTTAAACATACATAGGAATATATTTATCCAATTTCTTATAAAAATACGCATATAATTATTTTTCTACATATGGATTATGGGTGGAATATTGTTTATAAATATACATAGGAACGTATTTAAGCCATTTCTGATTAGATTATGCATATCATTTTTTTTTCTATATGGGGTTATGGGTGGAATATTGTTTATAAATATACATAGGAACCTAATTAAAGCATTTCTGATAAGAATATGCATATATTTTTTTTTCTACATGGGGATTATTGGTGGAATATTGTTTATATACATACATAGGACCCTATTTAACCAATTTCTGATAAGAATATGCATATAAGTATTTTTCTACACAGGGATTATGGGTGAAATATTGTTTATAAATATACATAGGAACCTAATTAAAGCATTTCTGATAAGAATATGCATATAATATTTTTTCTGCATGGGGATTATAGTGGGAAATTGTTTAAAAAATATACATAGGAACCTATTTAACCCATTTCTGATAAGAATATGCATATAATTATTTTTCTACATAGGGATTATGAATGGAATATTCATTCTAGTTAAACATAGGGATTATGAATGGAATATTCATTCTAGTTAAACATACAAAGGAATATATTTAACCCATTTCTGATAAGAATACGAGTATAATTATTTTTCTACATGGGGATTATGGGTGGAATATTGTTTATAAATATACATAGGCACATAGTTAACCCAATTTCTGATAAGAATATGTATATAAGTATTTTTCTAGGGATTATGGGTGAAATAGTGTTTATTAATTTACATAGGAACATATTAAACATATTTCTGTTATGAATATGCATAAAATTATTTTTCTACATGGGGATTATGGGTGGAATATTGTTTATAAATATACATAGGACGCTATTTAACCCATTTTTGATACAAATATGCATATAATTATTTTTCTACATAGGGATTATTGGTGGAATACTGTTTTTAAATATACATAGTAACCTATTAAACCCATTTCTCATAAGAATATGCATATAACTATTTTTTTACATGGGGATTATGAATGGAATATTGTAGTTAAACATACATAGGAATATATTTAACCAATTTCTGATAAGAATATGCATATAAGTATTTTTCTACGTAGGGATGATGGGTGAAATATTGTTTATAAATATACATAGGGACCTATTTAGCCCATTTCTGATAAGAATATGCATATCATTATTTTTCTACATGGGGATTATGGGTTCAATATTATTTATAAATATACATAGGACCTATTTAACCAATTTTCTATTAAGAATATGCATATAATTATTTTTCTACATGGGGATTATAGTTAGAATATTGTTTATAAATATATATAGGAACCTATTTATGCCATTGCTTACAAAAATACGCATATCATTATTTTTCTACATATGGATTATGGGTGGAATATTGTTTATCAATATACATTGTAACCTATTTAACCCATTTCTGTTAACAATATGCATATAATTATTTTTATACATGGGGATTATGGATGGAATATTGTTTATAAATTTACATAGCAACATATTAAACCTATTTCTGATATGAATGTGCATCTAATCATATTGCTATATGTGGATTATGGGTTGAATATTGTTTATAAATATACATAGGAACGCGTTTAAGCCACTTCTGATAAGAATATGCATATAATTATTTTTCTACATGGGGATTATGGGTGGAATATTTTTGATACATTTACATAGGAACATATTAAACCTATTTCTGATATGAATATGCATAACATTATTTTTCTACATGGGGATTATGGGTGGAATATTGTTTATAAATATACATAGTAACCTATTTAACCCATTTCTCATAAGAATATGCATATAATTATTTTTCTACATGGGGATTATGGATGGAATATTGTTGTTAAACATACATAGGAATATATTTATCCCATTTATCCCATTTCTTATAAAAATACACATATAATTATTTTTCTACATTTGGATTATGGGTGGAATATTGTTTATAAATATACATAGGAACCTAATTAAAGAATTTCTGATAAGAATATGCATATAATTTATTTCTACATGGGGATTATTGGTGGAATATTGTTTATATACATACATAGGACCCTATTTAACCAATTTGTGATAAGAATATGCATATAAGTATTTTTCTACATAGGGATTATGGGTGAAATATTGTTTATAAATATACATAGGAACCTAATTAGGAATATATTAAACCCATTTCTGATAAGAATATGAATATAATTATTTTTCTACATGTGGATTGTTTGTGGAATATTGTTTATAAATATACATAGGAACGTATTTAAGCCATTTCTGATAAGAATATGGATATAATTATATTTCTACATGGGGATTATGGGTGGAATATTGTTTATACATTTACATAGGAACATATTAAACCTATTTCTGATATGAATATGCATAACATTATTTTTCTACATGGGGATTATGGGTGGAATATTGTTTATAAATATACATAGTAACCTATTTAACCCATTTCTGATAAGTATATGCATATAATTATTTTTCAGTATGGGGATTATAGGTGGAATATTGTTTATAAATATACATAGGAACTGATTTAACCCATTTCTGGTAAGAACATGCATATAATTATTTTCTACATAGGGATTAATGGCGGAATACTGTTTTTAAATATACATAGTAACTTTTTAACCCATTTCTCACAAGAATATACATATAATTATTTTTCTACATGGGGATTATGGATGGAATATTGTTTCTTAAACATACATAGGAATATATTTATCCAATTTCTTATAAAAATACACATATAATTATTTTGCTACATATGGATTATGGGTGGAATATTAATTATAAATATACATAGGAACGTATTTAAGCCATTTCTGATAAGAATATGCATATAATTATTTTTCTACATGGGGATTATGGGTGGAATATTGTTTATACATTTACATAGGAACATATTAAACCTATTTCTGATATGAATATGCATAACATTATTTTTCTACATGGGGATTATGGGTGGAATATTGTTTATAAATATACATAGTAACCTAATTAACCCATTTCTGATAAGAATATGCACACAATTATTTCTCTACATGGGGATTATGGGTGGAATAATGTTTGTAAATATACACAGTAACCTATTTAACCCATTTCTCATAAGAATATCCATATAATTATTTTTCTACATGGGGATTATGGATGGAATATTGTTTTTAAACATACATAGGAATATATTTATCCAATTTCTTATAAAAATACGCATATAATTATTTTTCTACATATGGATTATGGGTGGAATATTGTTTATAAATATACATAGGAACGTATTTAAGCCATTTCTGATAAGATTATGCATATCATTTTTTTTCTATATGGGGTAATGGGTGGAATATTGTTTATAAATATACATAGGAACCTAATTAAAGCATTTCTGATAAGAGTATGCATATAATTTTTTTTCTACATGGGGATTATTGGTGGAATATTGTTTATATACATACATAGGACCCTATTTAAGCAATTTCTGATAAGAATATGCATATAAGTATTTTTCTACACAGGGATTATGGGTGAAATATTGTTTATAAATATACATAGGAACCTAATTAAAGCATTTCTGATAAGAATATGCATATAATATTTTTTGTGCATGGGGATTATAGTGGGAAATTGTTTAAAAAATATACATAGGAACCTATTTAACCCATTTCTGATAAGAATATGCATATAATTATTCTTCTACATAGGGATTATGAATGGAATATTCATTCTAGTTAAACATAGGGATTATGAATGGAATATTCATTCTAGTTAAACATACAAAGGAATATATTTAACCCATTTCTGATATGAATATGCATAAAATTATTTTTCTACATGGGGATTATGGGTGGAATATTGTTTATAAATTTACATAGCAACATATTAAACCTATTTCTGATATGAATGTTCATATAATTATATTGGTATATGGGGATTATGGGTTGAATATTGTTTATAAATATACATAGGAACGTATTTAAGCCATTTCTGATAAGAATATGCATATAATTATTTTTCTACATGGGGATTATGGATGGAATATTGTTTATACATTTACATAGGAACATATTAAACCTATTTCTGATATGAATATGCATAACATTATTTTTCTACATGGGGATTATGGGTGGAATATTGTTTATAAATATACATAGTAACCTATTTAACCCATTTCTGATAAGTATATGCATGTCATTATTATTCAGTATGGGGATTATAGGTGGAATATTGTTTATAAATATACATAGGAACTGATTTAACCTGATAAGAATATGCACATAATTATTTCTCTACAGGGGGATTATGGGTGGAATAATGTTTGTAAATATACATAGTAACCTATTTAACCCATTTCTCATAAGAATATGCATATAATTATTTTTCTACATGGGGATTATGGATGGAATATTGTTTTTAAACATACATAGGAATATATTTATCCAATTTCTTATAAAAATACGCATATAATTATTTTTCTACATATGGATTATGGGTGGAATATTGTTTATAAATATACATAGGAACGTATTTAAGCCATTTCTGATTAGATTATGCATATCATTTTTTTTTCTATATGGGGTTATGGGTGGAATATTGTTTATAAATATACATAGGAACCTAATTAAAGCATTTCTGATAAGAATATGCATATATTTTTTTTTCTACATGGGGATTATTGGTGGAATATTGTTTATATACATACATAGGACCCTATTTAACCAATTTCTGATAAGAATATGCATATAAGTATTTTTCTACACAGGGATTATGGGTGAAATATTGTTTATAAATATACATAGGAACCTAATTAAAGCATTTCTGATAAGAATATGCATATAATATTTTTTCTGCATGGGGATTATAGTGGGAAATTGTTTAAAAAATATACATAGGAACCTATTTAACCCATTTCTGATAAGAATATGCATATAATTATTTTTCTACATAGGGATTATGAATGGAATATTCATTCTAGTTAAACATAGGGATTATGAATGGAATATTCATTCTAGTTAAACATACAAAGGAATATATTTAACCCATTTCTGATAAGAATACGAGTATAATTTTTTTTCTACATGGGGATTATGGGTGGAATATTGTTTATAAATATACATAGGCACATAGTTAACCCAATTTCTGATAAGAATATGTATATAAGTATTTTTCTAGGGATGATGGGTGAAATAGTGTTTATTAATTTACATAGGAACATATTAAACATATTTCTGTTATGAATATGCATAAAATTATTTTTCTACATGGGGATTATGGGTGGAATATTGTTTATAAATATACATAGGACGCTATTTAACCCATTTTTGATACAAATATGCATATAATTATTTTTCTACATAGGGATTATTGGTGGAATACTGTTTTTAAATATACATAGTAACCTATTAAACCCATTTCTCATAAGAATATGCATATAACTATTTTTTTACATGGGGATTATGAATGGAATATTGTAGTTAAACATACATAGGAATATATTTAACCAATTTCTGATAAGAATATGCATATAAGTATTTTTCTACGTAGGGATGATGGGTGAAATATTGTTTATAAATATACATAGGGACCTATTTAGCCCATTTCTGATAAGAATATGCATATCATTATTTTTCTACATGGGGATTATGGGTTCAATATTATTTATAAATATACATAGGACCTATTTAACCAATTTTCTATTAAGAATATGCATATAATTATTTTTCTACATGGGGATTATAGTTAGAATATTGTTTATAAATATATATAGGAACCTATTTATGCCATTGCTTACAAAAATACGCATATCATTATTTTTCTACATATGGATTATGGGTGGAATATTGTTTATCAATATACATTGTAACCTATTTAACCCATTTCTGTTAACAATATGCATATAATTATTTTTATACATGGGGATTTTGATGGAATATTGTTTATAAATTTACATAGCAACATATTAAACCTATTTCTGATATGAATGTGCATCTAATCATATTGCTATATGTGGATTATGGGTTGAATATTGTTTATAAATATACATAGGAACGCGTTTAAGCCATTTCTGATAAGAATATGCATATAATTATTTTTCTACATGGGGATTATGGGTGGAATATTTTTGATACATTTACATAGGAACATATTAAACCTATTTCTGATATGAATATGCATAACATTATTTTTCTACATGGGGATTATGGGTGGAATATTGTTTATAAATATACATAGTAACCTATTTAACCCATTTCTCATAAGAATATGCATATAATTATTTTTCTACATGGGGATTATGGATGGAATATTGTTGTTAAACATACATAGGAATATGTTTATCCCATTTATCCCATTTCTTATAAAAATACACATATAATTATTTTTCTACATTTGGATTATGGGTGGAATATTGTTTATAAATATACATAGGAACCTAATTAAAGAATTTCTGATAAGAATATGCATATAATTTATTTCTACATGGGGATTATTGGTGGAATATTGTTTATATACATACATAGGACCCTATTTAACCAATTTGTGATAAGAATATGCATATAAGTATTTTTCTACATAGGGATTATGGGTGAAATATTGTTTATAAATATACATAGGAACCTAATTAGGAATATATTAAACCCATTTCTGATAAGAATATGAATATAATTATTTTTCTACATGTGGATTGTTTGTGGAATATTGTTTATAAATATACATAGGAACGTATTTAAGCCATTTCTGATAAGAATATGCATATAATTATATTTCTACATGGGGATTATGGGTGGAATATTGTTTATACATTTACATAGGAACATATTAAACCTATTTCTGATATGAATATGCATAACATTATTTTTCTACATGGGGATTATGGGTGGAATATTGTTTATAAATATACATAGTAACCTATTTAACCCATTTCTGATAAGTATATGCATATAATTATTTTTCAGTATGGGGATTATAGGTGGAATATTGTTTATAAATATACATAGGAACTGATTTAACCCATTTATGGTAAGAACATGCATATAATTATTTTCTACATAGGGATTAATGGCGGAATACTGTTTTTAAATATACATAGTAACTTTTTAACCCATTTCTCACAAGAATATACATATAATTATTTTTCTACATGGGGATTATGGATGGAATATTGTTTCTTAAACATACATAGGAATATATTTATCCAATTTCTTATAAAAATACACATATAATTATTTTGCTACATATGGATTATGGGTGGAATATTGTTTATAAATATACATAGGAACGTATTTAAGACATTTCTGATAAGAATATGCATATAATTATTTTTCTACATGGGGATTATGGGTGGAATATTGTTTATACATTTACATAGGAACATATTAAACCTATTTCTGATATGAATATGCATAACATTATTTTTCTACATGGGGATTATGGGTGGAATATTGTTTATAAATATACATAGTAACCTAATTAACCCATTTCTGATAAGAATATGCACACAATTATTTCTCTACATGGGGATTATGGGTGGAATAATGTTTGTAAATATACACAGTAACCTATTTAACCCATTTCTCATAAGAATATGCATATAATTATTTTTCTACATGGGGATTATGGATGGAATATTGTTTTTAAACATACATAGGAATATATTTATCCAATTTCTTATAAAAATACGCATATAATTATTTTTCTACATATGGATTATGGGTGGAATATTGTTTATAAATATACATAGGAACGTATTTAAGCCATTTCTGATAAGATTATGCATATCATTTTTTTTCTATATGGGGTAATGGGTGGAATATTGTTTATAAATATACATAGGAACCTAATTAAAGCATTTCTGATAAGAGTAGGCATATAATTTTTTTTCTACATGGGGATTATTGGTGGAATATTGTTTATATACATACATAGGACCCTATTTAAGCAATTTCTGATAAGAATATGCATATAAGTATTTTTCTACACAGGGATTATGGGTGAAATATTGTTTATAAATATACATAGGAACCTAATTAAAGCATTTCTGATAAGAATATGCATATAATATTTTTTCTGCATGGGGATTATAGTGGGAAATTGTTTAAAAAATATACATAGGAACCTATTTAACCCATTTCTGATAAGAATATGCATATAATTATTCTTCTACATAGGGATTATGAATGGAATATTCATTCTAGTTAAACATAGGGATTATGAATGGAATATTCATTCTAGTTAAACATACAAAGGAATATATTTAACCCATTTCTGATAAGAATACGAATATAATTATTTTTCTACATGAGGATTATGGGTGGAATATTGTTTATAAATATAAATAGGCACATAGTTAACCCAATTTCTGATAAGAATATGTATATAAGTATTTTTCTAGGGATTATGGGTGAAATAGTGTTTATTAATTTACATAGGAACATATTAAACCTATTTCTGATATGAATATGCATAAAATTATTTTTCTACATGGGGATTATGGGTGGAATATTGTTTATAAATTTACATAGCAACATATTAAACCTATTTCTGATATGAATGTGCATATAATTATATTGGTATATGGGGATTATGGGTTGAATATTGTTTATAAATATACATAGGAACGTATTTAAGCCATTTCTGATAAGAATATGCATATAATTATTTTTCTACATGGGGATTATGGATGGAATATTGTTTATACATTTACATAGGAACATATTAAACCTATTTCTGATATGAATATGCATAACATTATTTTTCTACATGGGGATTATGGGTGGAATATTGTTTATAAATATACATAGTAACCTATTTAAACCATTTCTGATAAGTATATGCATGTCATTATTATTCAGTATGGGGATTATAGGTGGAATATTGTTTATAAATATACATAGGAACTGATTTAACCTGATAAGAATATGCACATAGTTATTTCTCTACATGGGGATTATGGGTGGAATAATGTTTGTAAATATACATAGTAACCTATTTAACCCATTTCTCATAAGAATATGCATATAATTATTTTTCTACATGGGGATTATGGATGGAATATTGTTTTTAAACATACATAGGAATATATTTATCCAATTTCTTATAAAAATACGCATATAATTATTTTTCTACATATGGATTATGGGTGGAATATTGTTTATAAATATACATAGGAACGTATTTAAGCCATTTCTGATTAGATTATGCATATCATTTTTTTTCTATATGGGGTTATGGGTGGAATATTGTTTATAAATATACATAGGAACCTAATTAAAGCATTTCTGATAAGAATATGCATATAATTTTTTTTCTACATGGGGATTATTGGTGGAATATTGTTTATATACATACATAGGACCCTATTTAACCAATTTCTGATAAGAATATGCATATAAGTATTTTTCTACACAGGGATTATGGGTGAAATATTGTTTATAAATATACATAGGAACCTAATTAAAGCATTTCTGATAAGAATATGCATATAATATTTTTTCTGCATGGGGATTATAGTGGGAAATTGTTTAAAAAATATACATAGGAACCTATTTAACCCATTTCTGATAAGAATATGCATATAATTATTTTTCTACATAGGGATTATGAATGGAATATTCATTCTAGTTAAACATAGGGATTATGAATGGAATATTCATTCTATTTAAACATACAAAGGAATATATTTAACCCATTTCTGATAAGAATACGAATATAATTATTTTTCTACATGGGGATTATGGGTGGAATATTGTTTATAAATATACATAGGCACATAGTTAACCCAATTTCTGATAAGAATATGTATATAAGTATTTTTCTAGGGATTATGGGTGAAATAGTGTTTATTAATTTACATAGGAACATATTAAACATATTTCTGTTATGAATATGCATAAAATTATTTTTCTACATGGGGATTATGGGTGGAATATTGTTTATAAATATACATAGGACGCTATTTAACCCATTTTTGATACAAATATGCATATAATTATTTTTCTACATAGGGATTATTGGTGGAATACTGTTTTTAAATATACATAGTAACCTATTAAACCCATTTCTCATAAGAATATGCATATAACTATTTTTTTACATGGGGATTATGAATGGAATATTGTAGTTAAACATACATAGGAATATATTTAACCAATTTCTGATAAGAATATGCATATAAGTATTTTTCTACGTAGGGATGATGGGTGAAATATTGTTTATAAATATACATAGGGACCTATTTAGCCCATTTCTGATAAGACTATGCATATCATTATTTTTCTACATGGGGATTATGGGTTCAATATTGTTTATAAATATACATAGGACCTATTTAACCAATTTTCTATTAAGAATATGCATATAATTATTTTTCTACATGGGGATTATAGTTAGAATATTGTTTATAAATATATATAGGAACCTATTTATGCCATTGCTTACAAAAATACGCATATCATTATTTTTCTACATATGGATTATGGGTGGAATATTGTTTATCAATATACATTGTAACCTATTTAACCCATTTCTGTTAACAATATGCATATAATTATTTTTTTTACATGGGGATTATGGATGGAATATTGTTTATAAATTTACATAGCAACATATTAAACCTATTTCTGATATGAATGTGCATCTAATCATATTGCTATATGTGGATTATGGGTTGAATATTGTTTATAAATATACATAGGAACGCGTTTAAGCCATTTCTGATAAGAATATGCATATAATTATTTTTCTACATGGGGATTATGGGTGGAATATTTTTGATACATTTACATAGGAACATATTAAACCTATTTCTGATATGAATATGCATAACATTATTTTTCTACATGGGGATTATGGGTGGAATATTGTTTATAAATATACATAGTAACCTATTTAACCCATTTCTCATAAGAATATGCATATAATTATTTTTCTACATGGGGATTATGGATGGAATATTGTTGTTAAACATACATAGGAATATATTTATCCCATTTATCACATTTCTTATAAAAATAAACATATAATTATTTTTCTACATTTGGATTATGGGTGGAATATTGTTTATAAATATACATAGGAACCTAATTAAAGAATTTCTGATAAGAATATGCATATAATTTATTTCTACATGGGGATTATTGGTGGAATATTGTTTATATACATACATAGGACCCTATTTAACCAATTTGTGATAAGAATATGCATATAAGTATTTTTCTACATAGGGATTATGGGTGAAATATTGTTTATAAATATACATAGGAACCTAATTAGGAATATATTAAACCCATTTCTGATAAGAATATGAATATAATTATTTTTCTACATGTGGATTGTTTGTGGAATATTGTTTATAAATATACATAGGAACGTATTTAAGCCATTTCTGATAAGAATATGCATATAATTATATTTCTACATGGGGATTATGGGTGGAATATTGTTTATACATTTACATAGGAACATATTAAACCTATTTCTGATATGAATATGCATAACATTATTTTTCTACATGGGGATTATGGGTGGAATATTGTTGATAAATATACATAGTAACCTATTTAACCCATTTCTGATAAGTATATGCATATAATTATTTTTCAGTATGGGGATTATAGGTGGAATATTGTTTATAAATATACATAGGAACTGATTTAACCCATTTCTGGTAAGAACATGCATATAATTATTTTCTACATAGGGATTAATGGCGGAATACTGTTTTTAAATATACATAGTAACTTTTTAACCCATTTCTCATAAGAATATACATATAATTCTTTTTCTACATGGGGATTATGGATGGAATATTGTTTCTTAAACATACATAGGAATATATTTATCCAATTTCTTATAAAAATACACATATAATTATTTTGCTACATATGGATTATGGGTGGAATATTGCTTATAAATATACATAGGAACGTATTTAAGCCATTTCTGATAAGAATATGCATATAATTATTTTTCTACATGGGGATTATGGGTGGAATATTGTTTATACATTTACATAGGAACATATTAAACCTATTTTTGATATGAATATGCATAACATTATTTTTCTACATGGGGATTATGGATGGAATATTGTTTATAAATATACATAGTAACCTTTTTAACCCATTTCTGATAAGAATATGCACACAATTATTTCTCTACATGGGGATTATGGGTGGAATAATGTTTGTAAATATACATAGTAACCTATTTAACCCATTTCTCATAAGAATATGCATATAATTATTTTTCTACATGGGGATTATGGATGGAATATTGTTTTTAAACATACATAGGAATATATTTATCCAATTTCTTATAAAAATACGCATATAATTATTTTTCTACATATGGATCATGGGTGGAATATTGTTTATAAATATACATAGGAACGTATTTAAGCCATTTCTGATAAGATTATGCATATAATTTCTTTTCTATATGGGGTTATGGGTGGAATATTGTTTATAAATATACATAGGAACCTAATTAAAGCCTTTCTGATAAGAATATGCATATAATTTTTTTTCTACATGGGGATTATTGGTGGAATATTGTTTATATACATACATAGGACCCTATTTAAGCAATTTCTGATAAGAATATGCATATAAGTATTTTTCTACACAGGGATTATGGGTGAAATATTGTTTATAAATATACATAGGAACCTAATTAAAGCATTTCTGATAAGAATATGCATATAATATTTTTTCTGCATGGGGATTATAGTGGGAAATTGTTTAAAAAATATACATAGGAACCTATTTAACCCATTTCTGATAAGAATATGCATATAATTATTTTTCTACATAGGGATTATGAATGGAATATTCATTCTAGTTAAACATAGGGATTATGAATGGAATATTCATTCTAGTTAAACATACAAAGGAATATATTTAACCCATTTCTGATAAGAATACGAATATAATTATTTTTCTACATGGGGATTATGGGTGGAATATTGTTTATAAATATACATAGGCACATAGTTCACCCAATTTCTGATAAGAATATGTATATAAGTATTTTTTCTAGGGATTATGGGTGAAATAGTGTTTATTAATTTACATAGGAACATATTAAACATATTTCTGATATGAATATGCATAAATTTATTTTTCTACATGGGGATTATGGGTGGAATATTGTTTATAAATATACATAGGACGCTATTTAACCCATTTCTGATACGAATATGCATATAATTATTTTTCTACATAGGGATTATTGGTGGAATACTGTTTTTAAATATACATAGTAACCTATTTAACCCAGTTCTCATAAGAATATGCATATAACTATTTTTTTACATGGGGATTATGAATGGGATATTGTAGTTAAACATACATAGGAATATATTTAACCAATTTCTGATAAGAATATGCATATAAGTATTTTTCTACGTACGGATGATGGTTGAAATATTGTTTATAAATATACATAGGGCCCTTTTTAGCCCATTTCTGATAAGAATATGCATATCATTATTTTTCTACATGGGGATTATGGGTTCAATATTATTTATAAATATACATAGGACCTATTTAACCAATTTTCTATTAAGAATATGCATATAATTATTTTTCTACATGGGGATTATAGTTAGAATATTGTTTATAAATATATATAGGAACCTATTTATGCCATTGCTTACAAAAATACGCATATCATTATTTTTCTACATATGGATTATGGGTGGAATATTGTTTATCAATATACATTGTAACCTATTTAACGAATTTCAGTTAACAAAATGCATATAATTATTTTTTTACATGGGGATTATGGATGGAATATTGTTAATAAATTTACATAGCAACATATTAAACCTATTTCTGATATTAATGTGCATATAATTATACTGGTATATGGGGATTATGGTTTGAATATTGTTTATAAATATACATAGGAACGTATTTAAGCCATTTCTGATAAGAATATGCATATAATTATTTTTCTACATGGGGATTATGGGTGGAATATTGTTTATACATTTACATAGGAACATATTAAACCATTTCTGATATGAATATGCATAACATTATTTTTCTACATGGGGATTATGGGTGGAATATTGTTTATAAATATACATAGTAACCTATTTAACCCATTTCTGATAAGTATATGCATGTCATTATTATTCAGTATGGGGATTATAGGTGGAATATTGTTCATAAATATACATAGGAACTGATTTAACCTGATAAGAATATGCACATAATTATTTCTCTACATGGGGATTATGGGTGGAATAATGTTTGTAAATATACATAGTAACCTATTTAACCCATTTCTCATAAGAATATGCATATAATTATTTTTCTACATGGGGATTATGGATGGAATATTGTTTTTAAACATACATAGGAATATATTTATCCAATTTCTTATAAAAATACGCATATAATTATTTTTCTACATATGGATTATGGGTGGAATATTGTTTATAAATATACATAGGAACGTATTTAAGCCATTTCTGATAAGATTATGCATATAATTTTTTTTCTATATGGGGTTATGGGTGGAATATTGTTTATAAATATACATAGGAACCTAATTAAAGCATTTCTGATAAGAATATGCATATAATTTGTTTTCTACATGGGGATTATTGGTGGAATATTGTTTATATACATACATAGGACCCTATTTAAGCAATTTCTGATAAGAATATGCATATAAGTATGTTTCTACACAGGGATTATGGGTGAAATATTGTTTATAAATATACATAGGAACCTAATTAAAGCATTTCTGATAAAATATGCATATAATATTTTTTCTGCATGGGGATTATAGTGGGAAATTGTTAAAAAAATATACATAGGAACCTATTTAACCCATTTCTGATAAGAATATGCATATAATTATTTTTCTACATAGGGATTATGAATGGAATATTCATTCTAGTTAAACATAGGGATTATGAATGGAATATTCATTCTAGTTAAACATACAAAGGAATATTTTTAACCCATTTCTGATAAGAATACGAATATAATTATTTTTCTACATGGGGATTATGGGTGGAATATTGTTTATAAATATACATAGGCACATAGTTAACCCAATTTCTGATAAGAATATGTATATAAGTATTTTTCTATGGATTATGGGTGAAATAGTGTTTATTAATTTACATAGGAACATATTAAACATATTTCTGATATGAATATGCATAAAATTATTTTTCTACATTGGGATTATGGGTGGAATATTGTTTATAAATTTACATAGCAACATATTAAACCTATTTCTGATATGAATGTGCATATAATTATATCGGTATATGGGGATTATGGGTTGAATATTGTTTATAAATATACATAGGAACGTATTTAAGCCATTTCTGATAAGAATATGCATATAATTATTTTTCTACATGGGGATTATGGGTGGAATATTGTTTATACATTTACATAGGAACATATTAAACCTATTTCTGATATGAATATGCATAACATTATTTTTCTACATGGGGATTATGGGTGGAATATTGTTTATAAATATACATAGTAACCTATTTAACCCATTTCTGATAAGTATATGCATGTCATTATTATTCAGTATGGGGATTATAGGTGGAATATTGTTTATGAATATACATAGGAACTGATTTAACCTGATAAGAATATGCACATAATTATTTCTCTACATGGGGATTATGGGTGGAATAATGTTTGTAAATATACATAGTAACCTATTTAACCCATTTCTCATAAGAATATGCATATAATTATTTTTCTACATGGGGATTATGGATGGAATATTGTTTTTAAACATACATAGGAATAATATATTTATCCAATTTCTTATAAAAATACGCATATAATTATTTTTCTACATATGGATTAAGGGTGGAATATTGTTTATAAATATACATAGGAACGTATTTAAGCCATTTCTGATAAGATTATGCATATAATTTTTTTTCTATATGGGGTTATGGGTGGAATATTGTTTATAAATATACATAGGAACCTAATTAAAGCATTTCTGATAAGAATATGCATATAATTTTTTTTCTACATGGGGATTATTGGTGGAATATTGTTTATATACATACATAGGACCCTATTTAAGCAATTTCTGATAAGAATATGCATATAAGTATTTTTCTACACAGGGATTATGGGTGAAATATTGTTTATAAATATACATAGGAACCTAATTAAAGCATTTCTGATAAGAATATGCATATAATATTTTTTCTGCATGGGGAATATAGTGGGAAATTGTTTAAAAAATATACATAGGAACCTATTTAACCCATTTCTGATAAGAATATGCATATAATTATTCTTCTACATAGGGATTATGAATGGAATATTCATTCTAGTTAAACATAGGGATTATGAATGGAATATTCATTCTAGTTAAACATACAAAGGAATATATTTAACCCATTTCTGATAAGAATACGAATATCATTATTTTTCTACATGAGGATGATGGGTGGAATATTGTTTATAAATATAAATAGGCACATAGTTAACCCAATTTCTGATAAGAATATGTATATAAGTATTTTTCTAGGGATTATGGGTGAAATAGTGTTTATTAATTTACATAGGAACATATTAAACCTATTTCTGATATGAATATGCATAAAATTATTTTTCTACATGGGGATTATGGGTGGAATATTGTTTATAAATTTACATAGCAACATATTAAACCTATTTCTGATATGAATGTGCATATAATTATATTGGTATATGGGGATTATGGGTTGAATATTGTTTATAAATATACATAGGAACGTATTTAAGCCATTTCTGATAAGAATATGCATATAATTATTTTTCTACATGGGGATTATGGATGGAATATTGTTTATACATTTACATAGGAACATATTAAACCTATTTCTGATATGAATATGCATAACATTATTTTTCTACATGGGGATTATGGGTGGAATATTGTTTATAAATATACATAGTAACCTATTTAACCCATTTCTGATAAGTATATGCATATAATTATTTTTCAGTATGGGGATTATAGGTGGAATATTGTTTATAAATATTTAACCCATTTCTGATAAGAATACGAGTATAATTATTTTTCTACATGGGGATTATGGGTGGAATATTGTTTATAAATATACATAGGCACATAGTTAACCCAATTTCTGATAAGAATATGTATATAAGTATTTTTCTAGGGATTATGGGTGAAATAGTGTTTATTAATTTACATAGGAACATATTAAACATATTTCTGTTATGAATATGCATAAAATTATTTTTCTACATGGGGATTATGGGTGGAATATTGTTTATAAATATACATAGGACGCTATTTAACCCATTTTTGATACAAATATGCATATAATTATTTTTCTACATAGGGATTATTGGTGGAATACTGTTTTTAAATATACATAGTAACCTATTAAACCCATTTCTCATAAGAATATGCATATAACTATTTTTTTACATGGGGATTATGAATGGAATATTGTAGTTAAACATACATAGGAATATATTTAACCAATTTCTGATAAGAATATGCATATAAGTATTTTTCTACGTAGGGATGATGGGTGAAATATTGTTTATAAATATACATAGGACCTATTTAACCAATTTTCTATTAAGAATATGCATATAATTATTTTTCTACATGGGGATTATAGTTAGAATATTGTTTATAAATATATATAGGAACCTATTTATGCCATTGCTTACAAAAATACGCATATCATTATTTTTCTACATATGGATTATGGGTGGAATATTGTTTATCAATATACATTGTAACCTATTTAACCCATTTCTGTTAACAATATGCATATAATTATTTTTATACATGGGGATTATGGATGGAATATTGTTTATAAATTTACATAGCAACATATTAAACCTATTTCTGATATGAATGTGCATCTAATCATATTGCTATATGTGGATTATGGGTTGAATATTGTTTATAAATATACATAGGAACGCGTTTAAGCCATTTCTGATAAGAATATGCATATAATTATTTTTCTACATGGGGATTATGGGTGGAATATTTTTGATACATTTACATAGGAACATATTAAACCTATTTCTGATATGAATATGCATAACATTATTTTTCTACATGGGGATTATGGGTGGAATATTGTTTATAAATATACATAGTAACCTATTTAACCCATTTCTCATAAGAATATGCATATAATTATTTTTCTACATGGGGATTATGGATGGAATATTGTTGTTAAACATACATAGGAATATATTTATCCCATTTATCCCATTTCTTATAAAAATACACATATAATTATTTTTCTACATTTGGATTATGGGTGGAATATTGTTTATAAATATACATAGGAACCTAATTAAAGAATTACTGATAAGAATATGCATATAATTTATTTCTACATGGGGATTATTGGTGGAATATTGTTTATATACATACATAGGACCCTATTTAACCAATTTGTGATAAGAATATGCATATAAGTATTTTTCTACATAGGGATTATGGGTGAAATATTGTTTATAAATATACATAGGAACCTAATTAGGAATATATTAAAACCATTTCTGATAAGAATATGAATATAATTATTTTTCTACATGTGGATTGTTTGTGGAATATTGTTTATAAATATACATAGGAACGTATTTAAGCCATTTCTGATAAGAATATGCATATAATTATATTTCTACATGGGGATTATGGGTGGAATATTGTTTATACATTTACATAGGAACATATTAAACCTATTTCTGATATGAATATGCATAACATTATTTTTCTACATGGGGATTATGGGTGGAATATTGTTTATAAATATACATAGTAACCTATTTAACCCATTTCTGATAAGTATATGCATATACTTATTTTTCAGTATGGGGATTATAGGTGGAATATTGTTTATAAATATACATAGGAACTGATTTAACCCATTTCTGGTAAGAACATGCATATAATTATTTTCTACATAGGGATTAATGGCGGAATACTGTTTTTAAATATACATAGTAACTTTTTAACCCATTTCTCACAAGAATATACATATAATTATTTTTCTACATGGGGATTATGGATGGAATATTGTTTCTTAAACATACATAGGAATATATTTATCCAATTTCTTATAAAAATACACATATAATTATTTTGCTACATATGGATTATGGGTGGAATATTGTTTATAAATATACATAGGAACGTATTTAAGACATTTCTGATAAGAATATGCATATAATTATTTTTCTACATGGGGATTATGGGTGGAATATTGTTTATACATTTACATAGGAACATATTAAACCTATTTCTGATATGAATATGCATAACATTATTTTTCTACATGGGGATTATGGGTGTAATATTGTTTATAAATATACATAGTAACCTAATTAACCCATTTCTGATAAGAATATGCACACAATTATTTCTCTACATGGGGATTATGGGTGGAATAATGTTTGTAAATATACACAGTAACCTATTTAACCCATTTCTCATAAGAATATGCATATAATTATTTTTCTACATGGGGATTATGGATGGAATATTGTTTTTAAACATACATAGGAATATATTTATCCAATTTCTTATAAAAATATGCATATAATTATTTTTCTACATATGGATTATGGGTGGAATATTGTTTATAAATATACATAGGAACGTATTTAAGCCATTTCTGATAAGATTATGCATATCATTTTTTTTCTATATGGGGTAATGGGTGGAATATTGTTTATAAATATACATAGGAACCTAATTAAAGCATTTCTGATAAGAGTATGCATATAATTTTTTTTCTACATGGGGATTATTGGTGGAATATTGTTTATATACATACATAGGACCCTATTTAAGCAATTTCTGATAAGAATATGCATATAAGTATTTTTCTACACAGGGATTATGGGTGAAATATTGTTTATAAATATACATAGGAACCTAATTAAAGCATTTCTGATAAGAATATGCATATAATATTTTTTCTGCATGGGGATTATAGTGGGAAATTGTTTAAAAAATATACATAGGAACCTATTTAACCCATTTCTGATAAGAATATGCATATAATTATTCTTCTACATAGGGATTATGAATGGAATATTCATTCTAGTTAAACATAGGGATTATGAATGGAATATTCATTCTAGTTAAACATACAAAGGAATATATTTAACCCATTTCTGATAAGAATACGAATATAATTATTTTTCTACATGAGGATTATGGGTGGAATATTGTTTATAAATATAAATAGGCACATAGTTAACCCAATTTCTGATAAGAATATGTATATAAGTATTTTTCTAGGGATTATGGGTGAAATAGTGTTTATTAATTTACATAGGAACATATTAAACCTATTTCTGATATGAATATGCATAAAATTATTTTTCTACATGGGGATTATGGGTGGAATATTGTTTATAAATTTACATAGCAACATATTAAACCTATTTCTGATATGAATGTGCATATAATTATATTGGTATATGGGGATTATGGGTTGAATATTGTTTATAAATATACATAGGAACGTATTTAAGCCATTTCTGATAAGAATATGCATATAATTATTTTTCTACATGGGGATTATGGATGGAATATTGTTTATACATTTACATAGGAACATATTAAACCTATTTCTGATATGAATATGCATAACATTATTTTTCTACATGGGGATTATGGGTGGAATATTGTTTATAAATATACATAGTAACCTATTTAAACCATTTCTGATAAGTATATGCATGTCATTATTATTCAGTATGGGGATTATAGGTGGAATATTGTTTATAAATATACATAGGAACTGATTTAACCTGATAAGAATATGCACATAGTTATTTCTCTACATGGGGATTATGGGTGGAATAATGTTTGTAAATATACATAGTAACCTATTTAACCCATTTCTCATAAGAATATGCATATAATTATTTTTCTACATGGGGATTATGGATGGAATATTGTTTTTAAACATACATAGGAATATATTTATCCAATTTCTTATAAAAATACGCATATAATTATTTTTCTACATATGGATTATGGGTGGAATATTGTTTATAAATATACATAGGAACGTATTTAAGCCATTTCTGATTAGATTATGCATATCATTTTTTTTTCTATATGGGGTTATGGGTGGAATATTGTTTATAAATATACATAGGAACCTAATTAAAGCATTTCTGATAAGAATATGCATATAATTTTTTTTCTACATGGGGATTATTGGTGGAATATTGTTTATATACATACATAGGACCCTATTTAACCAATTTCTGATAAGAATATGCATATAAGTATTTTTCTACACAGGGATTATGGGTGAAATATTGTTTATAAATATACATAGGAACCTAATTAAAGCATTTCTGATAAGAATATGCATATAATATTTTTTCTGCATGGGGATTATAGTGGGAAATTGTTTAAAAAATATACATAGGAACCTATTTAACCCATTTCTGATAAGAATATGCATATAATTATTTTTCTACATAGGGATTATGAATGGAATATTCATTCTAGTTAAACATAGGGATTATGAATGGAATATTCATTCTAGTTAAACATACAAAGGAATATATTTAACCCATTTCTGATAAGAATACGAATATAATTATTTTTCTACATGGGGATTATGGGTGGAATATTGTTTATAAATATACATAGGCACATAGTTAACCCAATTTCTGATAAGAATATGTATATAAGTATTTTTCTAGGGATTATGGGTGAAATAGTGTTTATTAATTTACATAGGAACATATTAAACATATTTCTGTTATGAATATGCATAAAATTATTTTTCTACATGGGGATTATGGGTGGAATATTGTTTATAAATATACATAGGACGCTATTTAACCCATTTTTGATACAAATATGCATATAATTATTTTTCTACATAGGGATTATTGGTGGAATACTGTTTTTAAATATACATAGTAACCTATTAAACCCATTTCTCATAAGAATATGCATATAACTATTTTTTTACATGGGGATTATGAATGGAATATTGTAGTTAAACATACATAGGAATATATTTAACCAATTTCTGATAAGAATATGCATATAAGTATTTTTCTACGTAGGGATGATGGGTGAAATATTGTTTATAAATATACATAGGGACCTATTTAGCCCATTTCTGATAAGACTATGCATATCATTATTTTTCTACATGGGGATTATGGGTTCAATATTGTTTATAAATATACATAGGACCTATTTAACCAATTTTCTATTAAGAATATGCATATAATTATTTTTCTACATGGGGATTATAGTTAGAATATTGTTTATAAATATATATAGGAACCTATTTATGCCATTGCTTACAAAAATACGCATATCATTATTTTTCTACATATGGATTATGGGTGGAATATTGTTTATCAATATACATTGTAACCTATTTAACCCATTTCTGTTAACAATATGCATATAATTATTTTTTTTACATGGGGATTATGGATGGAATATTGTTTATAAATTTACATAGCAACATATTAAACCTATTTCTGATATGAATGTGCATCTAATCATATTGCTATATGTGGATTATGGGTTGAATATTGTTTATAAATATACATAGGAACGCGTTTAAGCCATTTCTGATAAGAATATGCATATAATTATTTTTCTACATGGGGATTATGGGTGGAATATTTTTGATACATTTACATAGGAACATATTAAACCTATTTCTGATATGAATATGCATAACATTATTTTTCTACATGGGGATTATGGGTGGAATATTGTTTATAAATATACATAGTAACCTATTTAACCCATTTCTCATAAGAATATGCATATAATTATTTTTCTACATGGGGATTATGGATGGAATATTGTTGTTAAACATACATAGGAATATATTTATCCCATTTATCACATTTCTTATAAAAATAAACATATAATTATTTTTCTACATTTGGATTATGGGTGGAATATTGTTTATAAATATACATAGGAACCTAATTAAAGAATTTCTGATAAGAATATGCATATAATTTATTTCTACATGGGGATTATTGGTGGAATATTGTTTATATACATACATAGGACCCTATTTAACCAATTTGTGATAAGAATATGCATATAAGTATTTTTCTACATAGGGATTATGGGTGAAATATTGTTTATAAATATACATAGGAACCTAATTAGGAATATATTAAACCCATTTCTGATAAGAATATGAATATAATTATTTTTCTACATGTGGATTGTTTGTGGAATATTGTTTATAAATATACATAGGAACATATTTAAGCCATTTCTGATAAGAATATGCATATAATTATATTTCTACATGGGGATTATGGGTGGAATATTGTTTATACATTTACATAGGAACATATTAAACCTATTTCTGATATGAATATGCATAACATTATTTTTCTACATGGGGATTATGGGTGGAATATTGTTGATAAATATACATAGTAACCTATTTAACCCATTTCTGATAAGTATATGCATATAATTATTTTTCAGTATGGGGATTATAGGTGGAATATTGTTTATAAATATACATAGGAACTGATTTAACCCATTTCTGGTAAGAACATGCATATAATTATTTTCTACATAGGGATTAATGGCGGAATACTGTTTTTAAATATACATAGTAACTTTTTAACCCATTTCTCATAAGAATATACATATAATTCTTTTTCTACATGGGGATTATGGATGGAATATTGTTTCTTAAACATACATAGGAATATATTTATCCAATTTCTTATAAAAATACACATATAATTATTTTGCTACATATGGATTATGGGTGGAATATTGCTTATAAATATACATAGGAACGTATTTAAGCCATTTCTGATAAGAATATGCATATAATTATTTTTCTACATGGGGATTATGGGTGGAATATTGTTTATACATTTACATAGGAACATATTAAACCTATTTCTGATATGAATATGCATAACATTATTTTTCTACATGGGGATTATGGATGGAATATTGTTTATAAATATACATAGTAACCTTTTTAACCCATTTCTGATAAGAATATGCACACAATTATTTCTCTACATGGGGATTATGGGTGGAATAATGTTTGTAAATATACATAGTAACCTATTTAACCCATTTCTCATAAGAATATGCATATAATTATTTTTCTACATGGGGATTATGGATGGAATATTGTTTTTAAACATACATAGGAATATATTTATCCAATTTCTTATAAAAATACGCATATAATTATTTTTCTACATATGGATCATGGGTGGAATATTGTTTATAAATATACATAGGAACGTATTGAAGCCATTTCTGATAAGATTATGCATATAATTTCTTTTCTATATGGGGTTATGGGTGGAATATTGTTTATAAATATACATAGGAACCTAATTAAAGCCTTTCTGATAAGAATATGCATATAATTTTTTTTCTACATGGGGATTATTGGTGGAATATTGTTTATATACATACATAGGACCCTATTTAAGCAATTTCTGATAAGAATATGCATATAAGTATTTTTCTACACAGGGATTATGGGTGAAATATTGTTTATAAATATACATAGGAACCTAATTAAAGCATTTCTGATAAGAATATGCATATAATATTTTTTCTGCATGGGGATTATAGTGGGAAATTGTTTAAAAAATATACATAGGAACCTATTTAACCCATTTCTGATAAGAATATGCATATAATTATTTTTCTACATAGGGATTATGAATGGAATATTAATTCTAGTTAAACATAGGGATTATGAATGGAATATTCATTCTAGTTAAACATACAAAGGAATATATTTAACCCATTTCTGATAAGAATACGAATATAATTATTTTTCTACATGGGGATTATGGGTGGAATATTGTTTATAAATATACATAGGCACATAGTTCACCCAATTTCTGATAAGAATATGTATATAAGTATTTTTTCTAGGGATTATGGGTGAAATAGTGTTTATTAATTTACATAGGAACATATTAAACATATTTCTGATATGAATATGCATAAAATTATTTTTCTACATGGGGATTATGGGTGGAATATTGTTTATAAATATACATAGGATGCTATTTAACCCATTTTTGATACAAATATGCATATAATTATTTTTCTACATAGGGATTATTGGTGGAATACTGTTTTTAAATATACATAGTAACCTATTAAACCCATTTCTCATAAGAATATGCATATAACTATTTTTTTACATGGGGATTATGAATGGAATATTGTAGTTAAACATACATAGGAATATATTTAACCAATTTCTGATAAGAATATGCATATAAGTATTTTTCTACGTAGGGATGATGGGTGAAATATTGTTTATAAATATACATAGGGACCTATTTAGCCCATTTCTGATAAGAATATGCATATCATTATTTTTCTACATGGGGATTATGGGTTCAATATTATTTATAAATATACATAGGACCTATTTAACCAATTTTCTATTAAAAATATGCATATAATTATTTTTCTACATGGGGATTATAGTTAGAATATTGTTTATAAATATATATAGGAACCTATTTATGCCATTGCTTACAAAAATACGCATATCATTATTTTTCTACATATGGATTATGGGTGGAATATTGTTTATCAATATACATTGTAACCTATTTAACCCATTTCTGTTAACAATATGCATATAATTATTTTTATACATGGGGATTATGGATGGAATATTGTTTATAAATTTACATAGCAACATATTAAACCTATTTCTGATATGAATGTGCATCTAATCATATTGCTATATGTGGATTATGGGTTGAATATTGTTTATAAATATACATAGGAACGCGTTTAAGCCATTTCTGATAAGAATATGCATATAATTATTTTTCTACATGGGGATTATGGGTGGAATATTTTTGATACATTTACATAGGAACATATTAAACCTATTTCTGATATGAATATGCATAACATTATTTTTCTACATGGGGATTATGGGTGGAATATTGTTTATAAATATACATAGTAACCTATTTAACCCATTTCTCATAAGAATATGCATATAATTATTTTTCTACATGGGGATTATGGATGGAATATTGTTGTTAAACATACATAGGAATATATTTATCCCATTTATCCCATTTCTTATAAAAATACACATATAATTATTTTTCTACATTTGGATTATGGGTGGAATATTGTTTATAAATATACATAGGAACCTAATTAAAGAATTTCTGATAAGAATATGCATATAATTTATTTCTACATGGGGATTATTGGTGGAATATTGTTTATATACATACATAGGACCCTATTTAACCAATTTGTGATAAGAATATGCATATAAGTATTTTTCTACATAGGGATTATGGGTGAAATATTGTTTATAAATATACATAGGAACCTAATTAGGAATATATTAAACCCATTTCTGATAAGAATATGAATATAATTATTTTTCTACATGTGGATTGTTTGTGGAATATTGTTTATAAATATACATAGGAACGTATTTAAGCCATTTCTGATAAGAATATGGATATAATTATATTTCTACATGGGGATTATGGGTGGAATATTGTTTATACATTTACATAGGAACATATTAAACCTATTTCTGATATGAATATGCATAACATCATTTTTCTACATGGGGATTATGGGTGGAATATTGTTTATAAATATACATAGTAACCTATTTAACCCATTTCTGATAAGTATATGCATATAATTATTTTTCAGTATGGGGATTATAGGTGGAATATTGTTTATAAATATACATAGGAACTGATTTAACCCATTTCTGGTAAGAACATGCATATAATTATTTTCTACATAGGGATTAATGGCGGAATACTGTTTTTAAATATACATAGTAACTTTTTAACCCATTTCTCACAAGAATATACATATAATTATTTTTCTACATGGGGATTATGGATGGAATATTGTTTCTTAAACATACATAGGAATATATTTATCCAATTTCTTATAAAAATACACATATAATTATTTTGCTACATATGGATTATGGGTGGAATATTGTTTATAAATATACATAGGAACGTATTTAAGCCATTTCTGATAAGAATATGCATATAATTATTTTTCTACATGGGGATTATGGGTGGAATATTGTTTATACATTTACATAGGAACATATTAAACCTATTTCTGATATGAATATGCATAACATTATTTTTCTACATGGGGATTATGGGTGGAATATTGTTTATAAATATACATAGTAACCTAATTAACCCATTTCTGATAAGAATATGCACACAATTATTTCTCTACATGGGGATTATGGGTGGAATAATGTTTGTAAATATACACTGTAACCTATTTAACCCATTTCTCATAAGAATATCCATATAATTATTTTTCTACATGGGGATTATGGATGGAATATTGTTTTTAAACATACATAGGAATATATTTATCCAATTTCTTATAAAAATACGCATATAATTATTTTTCTACATATGGATTATGGGTGGAATATTGTTTATAAATATACATAGGAACGTATTTAAGCCATTTCTGATAAGATTATGCATATCATTTTTTTTCTATATGGGGTAATGGGTGGAATATTGTTTATAAATATACATAGGAACCTAATTAAAGCATTTCTGATAAGAGTATGCATATAATTTTTTTTCTACATGGGGATTATTGGTGGAATATTGTTTATATACATACATAGGACCCTATTTAAGCAATTTCTGATAAGAATATGCATATAAGTATTTTTCTACACAGGGATTATGGGTGAAATATTGTTTATAAATATACATAGGAACCTAATTAAAGCATTTCTGATAAGAATATGCATATAATATTTTTTCTGCATGGGGATTATAGTGGGAAATTGTTTAAAAAATATACATAGGAACCTATTTAACCCATTTCTGATAAGAATATGCATATAATTATTCTTCTACATAGGGATTATGAATGGAATATTCATTCTAGTTAAACATAGGGATTATGAATGGAATATTCATTCTAGTTAAACATACAAAGGAATATATTTAACCCATTTCTGATAAGAATACGAATATAATTATTTTTCTACATGAGGATTATGGGTGGAATATTGTTTATAAATATAAATAGGCACATAGTTAACCCAATTTCTGATAAGAATATGTATATAAGTATTTTTCTAGGGATTATGGGTGAAATAGTGTTTATTAATTTACATAGGAACATATTAAACCTATTTCTGATATGAATATGCATAAAATTATTTTTCTACATGGGGATTATGGGTGGAATATTGTTTATAAATTTACATAGCAACATATTAAACCTATTTCTGATATGAATGTTCATATAATTATATTGGTATATGGGGATTATGGGTTGAATATTGTTTATAAATATACATAGGAACGTATTTAAGCCATTTCTGATAAGAATATGCATATAATTATTTTTCTACATGGGGATTATGGATGGAATATTGTTTAGACATTTACATAGGAACATATTAAACCTATTTCTGATATGAATATGCATAACATTATTTTTCTACATGGGGATTATGGGTGGAATATTGTTTATAAATATACATAGTAACCTATTTAACCCATTTCTGATAAGTATATGCATGTCATTATTATTCAGTATGGGGATTATAGGTGGAATATTGTTTATAAATATACATAGGAACTGATTTAACCTGATAAGAATATGCACATAATTATTTCTCTACAGGGGGATTATGGGTGGAATAATGTTTGTAAATATACATAGTAACCTATTTAACCCATTTCTCATAAGAATATGCATATAATTATTTTTCTACATGGGGATTATGGATGGAATATTGTTTTTAAACATACATAGGAATATATTTATCCAATTTCTTATAAAAATACGCATATAATTATTTTTCTACATATGGATTATGGGTGGAATATTGTTTATAAATATACATAGGAACGTATTTAAGCCATTTCTGATTAGATTATGCATATCATTTTTTTTTCTATATGGGGTTATGGGTGGAATATTGTTTATAAATATACATAGGAACCTAATTAAAGCATTTCTGATAAGAATATGCATATATTTTTTTTTCTACATGGGGATTATTGGTGGAATATTGTTTATATACATACATAGGACCCTATTTAACCAATTTCTGATAAGAATATGCATATAAGTATTTTTCTACACAGGGATTATGGGTGAAATATTGTTTATAAATATACATAGGAACCTAATTAAAGCATTTCTGATAAGAATATGCATATAATATTTTTTCTGCATGGGGATTATAGTGGGAAATTGTTTAAAAAATATACATAGGAACCTATTTAACCCATTTCTGATAAGAATATGCATATAATTATTTTTCTACATAGGGATTATGAATGGAATATTCATCCTAGTTAAACATAGGGATTATGAATGGAATATTCATTCTAGTTAAACATACAAAGGAATATATTTAACCCATTTCTGATAAGAATACGAGTATAATTATTTTTCTACATGGGGATTATGGGTGGAATATTGTTTATAAATATACATAGGCACATAGTTAACCCAATTTCTGATAAGAATATGTATATAAGTATTTTTCTAGGGATTATGGGTGAAATAGTGTTTATTAATTTACATAGGAACATATTAAACATATTTCTGTTATGAATATGCATAAAATTATTTTTCTACATGGGGATTATGGGTGGAATATTGTTTATAAATATACATAGGACGCTATTTAACCCATTTTTGATACAAATATGCATATAATTATTTTTCTACATAGGGATTATTGGTGGAATACTGTTTTTAAATATACATAGTAACCTATTAAACCCATTTCTCATAAGAATATGCATATAACTATTTTTTTACATGGGGATTGTGAATGGAATATTGTAGTTAAACATACATAGGAATATATTTAACCAATTTCTGATAAGAATATGCATATAAGTATTTTTCTACGTAGGGATGATGGGTGAAATATTGTTTATAAATATACATAGGGACCTATTTAGCCCATTTCTGATAAGAATATGCATATCATTATTTTTCTACATGGGGATTATGGGTTCAATATTATTTATAAATATACATAGGACCTATTTAACCAATTTTCTATTAAGAATATGGATATAATTATTTTTCTACATGGGGATTATAGTTAGAATATTGTTTATAAATATATATAGGAACCTATTTATGCCATTGCTTACAAAAATACGCATATCATTATTTTTCTACATATGGATTATGGGTGGAATATTGTTTATCAATATACATTGTAACCTATTTAACCCATTTCTGTTAACAATATGCATATAATTATTTTTATACATGGGGATTATGGATGGAATATTGTTTATAAATTTACATAGCAACATATTAAACCTATTTCTGATATGAATGTGCATCTAATCATATTGCTATATGTGGATTATGGGTTGAATATTGTTTATAAATATACATAGGAACGCGTTTAAGCCATTTCTGATAAGAATATGCATATAATTATTTTTCTACATGGGGATTATGGGTGGAATATTTTTGATACATTTACATAGGAACATATTAAACCTATTTCTGATATGAATATGCATAACATTATTTTTCTACATGGGGATTATGGGTGGAATATTGTTTATAAATATACATAGTAACCTATTTAACCCATTTCTCATAAGAATATGCATATAATTATTTTTCTACATGGGGATTATGGATGGAATATTGTTGTTAAACATACATAGGAATATATTTATCCCATTTATCCCATTTCTTATAAAAATACACATATAATTATTTTTCTACATTTGGATTATGGGTGGAATATTGTTTATAAATATACATAGGAACCTAATTAAAGAATTTCTGATAAGAATATGCATATAATTTATTTCTACATGGGGATTATTGGTGGAATATTGTTTATATACATACATAGGACCCTATTTAACCAATTTGTGATAAGAATATGCATAGAAGTATTTTTCTACATAGGGATTATGGGTGAAATATTGTTTATAAATATACATAGGAACCTAATTAGGAATATATTAAACCCATTTCTGATAAGAATATGAATATAATTATTTTTCTACATGTGGATTGTTTGTGGAATATTGTTTATAAATATACATAGGAACGTATTTAAGCCATTTCTGATAAGAATATGCATATAATTATATTTCTACATGGGGATTATGGGTGGAATATTGTTTATACATTTACATAGGAACATATTAAACCTATTTCTGATATGAATATGCATAACATTATTTTTCTACATGGGGATTATGGGTGGAATATTGTTGATAAATATACATAGTAACCTATTTAACCCATTTCTGATAAGTATATGCATATAATTATTTTTCAGTATGGGGATTATAGGTGGAATATTGTTTATAAATATACATAGGAACTGATTTAACCCATTTCTGGTAAGAACATGCATATAATTATTTTCTACATAGGGATTAATGGCGGAATACTGTTTTTAAATATACATAGTAACTTTTTAACCCATTTCTCATAAGAATATACATATAATTCTTTTTCTACATGGGGATTATGGATGGAATATTGTTTCTTAAACATACATAGGAATATATTTATCCAATTTCTTATAAAAATACACATATAATTATTTTGCTACATATGGATTATGGGTGGAATATTGCTTATAAATATACATAGGAACGTATTTAAGCCATTTCTGATAAGAATATGCATATAATTATTTTTCTACATGGGGATTATGGGTGGAATATTGTTTATACATTTACATAGGAACATATTAAACCTATTTCTGATATGAATATGCATAACATTATTTTTCTACATGGGGATTATGGATGGAATATTGTTTATAAATATACATAGTAACCTTTTTAACCCATTTCTGATAAGAATATGCACACAATTATTTCTCTACATGGGGATAATGGGTGGAATAATGTTTGTAAATATACAAAGTAACCTATTTAACCCATTTCTCATAAGAATATGCATATAATTATTTTTCTACATGGGGATTATGGATGGAATATTGTTTTTAAACATACATAGGAATATATTTATCCAATTTCTTATAAAAATACGCATATAATTATTTTTCTACATATGGATCATGGGTGGAATATTGTTTATAAATATACATAGGAACGTATTTAAGCCATTTCTGATAAGATTATGCATATAATTTCTTTTCTATATGGGGTTATGGGTGGAATATTGTTTATAAATATACATAGGAACCTAATTAAAGCCTTTCTGATAAGAATATGCATATAATTTTTTTTCTACATGGGGATTATTGGTGGAATATTGTTTATATACATACATAGGACCCTCAAACCACAAAAACTATGCGCTTAGGACATAAAGCAGAAATAGGAGAAAGGGGGGGGGGGGAGGGGGGAAGAAGATAAGATAAAGGGAGGGGGGAGAGATGGGAGAAAGGAAAGAGAATAGAAGGTATGCTGCCTCCCCAAGTTGAGCCCTCAAAGAGAACTAACATGTAATGAATGGTTAATGGGGATATGGCGCTCCCTTGTGGGCTATACAAATTTCAATGACATAAACAGTGACTATATAAATAAATAGTGATCCAAACCCAAACGATGAGAACTGTGAAATCCTTAATGGGTGAAACTCATAATAGATCATAAAAAATTATTTGTGGAAGTATACGTGTACGTGTTGGCAAACCTTAGTTTTAAAAAAGAAGAAAACTACTACAGTGCTGCTGCTATGCAGCTAATTAAAAATACCAACTTCTATATATGCAAAATTCGTGGCATGTGTATGTAGACCAGTGCAAGAATGAGCATATGACAGTGCAATATATGTAATATGACAGTGCAATACTGCACCTACATATATATTTGACCGTACACTCCTACTTTTAAATCTGCAATACAGTGCAGTATAGTGCAATCAAGTCCAACAAGACTCTAAATGACCAGTGCAAAAACAAGTGTATAACAATGCAGTATGACAGTGCAATCCCACACATACGTGTATATGTACCCAACAATCCAACTTATAAATGTTCAATAAAGTGCAATATGTGCAATCAAGTCCAGCAAGACTCTAGATACATCAAAATTTCAAATTAAGCAAAAAAGAGAGAGAAAGAGTCTGTCTCAAATAGTGCATTCCAATTTTGAATGGCAGCAAAAAAGTTCCAACAGCTTAGTGACTTTTGGTGCCCACAGAGGTAGATCCGTGACTTCTGTGCTCCCCTTTGGCTCCCCACTCACCAGCTTCCACTACCCCTGCAGGGGTGATAGACAATCTAGGATCCCAGAACCGTCCTCTTATTCGGTATCCCGTGGTGCTGCGGTGGAATGGCCTCTCTCCCAGGAGTTCTGGATTACCATTTCATACGATATCCCGGATGGGGATCAGCAACTAAGCCATTTGGGCAGGCAAGCTGGAGTTTTCTTTTCACTGCAGAGATACACAGAGAAGTGCCTGGCTGTGGTAGATGTCCTGACTCTCGCGCTCTGTTCCCGGCCAGCCCCCATAGGACCCTATTTAAGCAATTTCTGATAAGAATATGCATATAAGTATTTTTCTACACAGGGATTATGGGTGAAATATTGTTTATAAATATACATAGGAACCTAATTAAAGCATTTCTGATAAGAATATGCATATAATATTTTTTCTGCATGGGGATTATAGTGGGAAATTGTTTAAAAAATATACATAGGAACCTATTTAACCCATTTCTGATAAGAATATGCATATAATTATTTTTCTACATAGGGATTATGAATGGAATATTCATTCTAGTTAAACATAGGGATTATGAATGGAATATTCATTCTAGTTAAACATACAAAGGAATATATTTAACCCATTTCTGATAAGAATACAAGTATAATTATTTTTCTACATGGGGATTATGGGTGGAATATTGTTTATAAATATACATAGGCACATAGTTCACCCAATTTCTGATAAGAATATGTATATAAGTATTTTTTCTAGGGATTATGGGTGAAATAGTGTTTATTAATTTACATAGGAACATATTAAACATATTTCTGATATGAATATGCATAAATTTATTTTTCTACATGGGGATTATGGGTGGAATATTGTTTATAAATATACATAGGACGCTATTTAACCCATTTCTGATACGAATATGCATATAATTATTTTTCTACATAGGGATTATTGGTGGAATACTGTTTTTAAATATACATAGTAACCTATTTAACCCAGTTCTCATAAGAATATGCATATAACTATTTTTTTACATGGGGATTATGAATGGGATATTGTAGTTAAACATACATAGGAATATATTTAACCAATTTCTGATAAGAATATGCATATAAGTATTTTTCTACGTACGGATGATGGTTGAAATATTGTTTATAAATATACATAGGGCCCTTTTTAGCCCATTTCTGATAAGAATATGCATATCATTATTTTTCTACATGGGGATTATGGGTTCAATATTATTTATAAATATACATAGGACCTATTTAACCAATTTTCTATTAAGAATATGCATATAATTATTTTTCTACATGGGGATTATAGTTAGAATATTGTTTATAAATATATATAGGAACCTATTTATGCCATTGCTTACAAAAATACGCATATCATTATTTTTCTACATATGGATTATGGGTGGAATATTGTTTATCAATATACATTGTAACCTATTTAACCCATTTCAGTTAACAAAATGCATATAATTATTTTTTTACATGGGGATTATGGATGGAATATTGTTAATAAATTTACATAGCAACATATTAAACCTATTTCTGATATTAATGTGCATATAATTATACTGGTATATGGGGATTATGGTTTGAATATTGTTTATAAATATACATAGGAACGTATTTAAGCCATTTCTGATAAGAATATGCATATAATTATTTTTCTACATGGGGATTATGGGTGGAATATTGTTTATACATTTACATAGGAACATATTAAACCATTTCTGATATGAATATGCATAACATTATTTTTCTACATGGGGATTATGGGTGGAATATTGTTTATAAATATACATAGTAACCTATTTAACACATTTCTGATAAGTATATGCATGTCATTATTATTCAGTATGGGGATTATAGGTGGAATATTGTTCATAAATATACATAGGAACTGATTTAACCTGATAAGAATATGCACATAATTATTTCTCTACATGGGGATTATGGGTGGAATAATGTTTGTAAATATACATAGTAACCTATTTAACCCATTTCTCATAAGAATATGCATATAATTATTTTTCTACATGGGGATTATGGATGGAATATTGTTTTTAAACATACATAGGAATATATTTATCCAATTTCTTATAAAAATACGCATATAATTATTTTTCTACATATGGATTATGGGTGGAATATTGTTTATAAATATACATAGGAACGTATTTAAGCCATTTCTGATAAGATTATGCATATCATTTTTTTTCTATATGGGGTTATGGGTGGAATATTGTTTATAAATATACATAGGAACCTAATTAAAGCATTTCTGATAAGAATATGCATATAATTTGTTTTCTACATGGGGATTATTGGTGGAATATTGTTTATATACATACATAGGACCCTATTTAAGCAATTTCTGATAAGAATATGCATATAAGTATGTTTCTACACAGGGATTATGGGTGAAATATTGTTTATAAATATACATAGGAACCTAATTAATGCATTTCTGATAAAATATGCATATAATATTTTTTCTGCATGGGGATTATAGTGGGAAATTGTTAAAAAAATATACATAGGAACCTATTTAACCCATTTCTGATAAGAATATGCATATAATTATTTTTCTACATAGGGATTATGAATGGAATATTCATTCTAGTTAAACATAGGGATTATGAATGGAATATTCATTCTAGTTAAACATACAAAGGAATATTTTTAACCCATTTCTGATAAGAATACGAATATAATTATTTTTCTACATGGGGATTATGGGTGGAATATTGTTTATAAATATACATAGGCACATAGTTAACCCAATTTCTGATAAGAATATGTATATAAGTATTTTTCTATGGATTATGGGTGAAATAGTGTTTATTAATTTACATAGGAACATATTAAACATATTTCTGATATGAATATGCATAAAATTATTTTTCTACATTGGGATTATGGGTGGAATATTGTTTATAAATTTACATAGCAACATATTAAACCTATTTCTGATATGAATGTGCATATAATTATATCGGTATATGGGGATTATGGGTTGAATATTGTTTATAAATATACATAGGAACGTATTTAAGCCATTTCTGATAAGAATATGCATATAATTATTTTTCTACATGGGGATTATGGGTGGAATATTGTTTATACATTTACATAGGAACATATTAAACCTATTTCTGATATGAATATGCATAACATTATTTTTCTACATGGGGATTATGGGTGGAATATTGTTTATAAATATACATAGTAACCTATTTAACCCATTTCTGATAAGTATATGCATGTCATTATTATTCAGTATGGGGATTATAGGTGGAATATTGTTTATGAATATACATAGGAACTGATTTAACCTGATAAGAATATGCACATAATTATTTCTCTACATGGGGATTATGGGTGGAATAATGTTTGTAAATATACATAGTAACCTATTTAACCCATTTCTCATAAGAATATGCATATAATTATTTTTCTACACGGGGATTATGGATGGAATATTGTTTTTAAACATACATAGGAATAATATATTTATCCAATTTCTTATAAAAATACGCATATAATTATATTTCTACATATGGATTAAGGGTGGAATATTGTTTATAAATATACATAGGAACGTATTTAAGCCATTTCTGATAAGATTATGCATATAATTTTTTTTCTATATGGGGTTATGGGTGGAATATTGTTTATAAATATACATAGGAACCTAATTAAAGCATTTCTGATAAGAATATGCATATAATTTTTTTTCTACATGGGGATTATTGGTGGAATATTGTTTATATACATACATAGGACCCTATTTAAGCAATTTCTGATAAGAATATGCATATAAGTATTTTTCTACACAGGGATTATGGGTGAAATATTGTTTATAAATATACATAGGAACCTAATTAAAGCATTTCTGATAAGAATATGCATATAATATTTTTTCTGCATGGGGATTATAGTGGGAAATTGTTTAAAAAATATACATAGGAACCTATTTAACCCATTTCTGATAAGAATATGCATATAATTATTCTTCTACATAGGGATTATGAATGGAATATTCATTCTAGTTAAACATAGGGATTATGAATGGAATATTCATTCTAGTTAAACATACAAAGGAATATATTTAACCCATTTCTGATAAGAATACGAATATCATTATTTTTCTACATGAGGATGATGGGTGGAATATTGTTTATAAATATAAATAGGCACATAGTTAACCCAATTTCTGATAAGAATATGTATATAAGTATTTTTCTAGGGATTATGGGTGAAATAGTGTTTATTAATTTACATAGGAACATATTAAACCTATTTCTGATATGAATATGCATAAAATTATTTTTCTACATGGGGATTATGGGTGGAATATTGTTTATAAATTTACATAGCAACATATTAAACCTATTTCTGATATGAATGTGCATATAATTATATTGGTATATGGGGATTATGGGTTGAATATTGTTTATAAATATACATAGGAACGTATTTAAGCCATTTCTGATAAGAATATGCATATAATTATTTTTCTACATGGGGATTATAGATGGAATATTGTTTATACATTTACATAGGAACATATTAAACCTATTTCTGATATGAATATGCATAACATTATTTTTCTACATGGGGATTATGGGTGGAATATTGTTTATAAATATACATAGTAACCTATTTAACCCATTTCTGATAAGTATATGCATATAATTATTTTTCAGTATGGGGATTATAGGTGGAATATTGTTTATAAATATACATAGGAACTGATTTAACCCATTTCTGGTAAGAACATGCATATAATTATTTTCTACATAGGGATTAATGGCGGAATACTGTTTTTAAATATACATAGTAACTTTTTAACCCATTTCTCACAAGAATATACATATAATTATTTTTCTACATGGGGATTATGGATGGAATATTGTTTCTTAAACATACATAGGAATATATTTATCCAATTTCTTATAAAAATACACATATAATTATTTTGCTACATATGGATTATGGGTGGAATATTGTTTATAAATATACATAGGAACGTATTTAAGACATTTCTGATAAGAATATGCATATAATTATTTTTCTACATGGGGATTATGGGTGGAATATTGTTTATACATTTACATAGGAACATATTAAACCTATTTCTGATATGAATATGCATAACATTATTTTTCTACATGGGGATTATGGGTGTAATATTGTTTATAAATATACATAGGAACCTAATTAAAGCATTTCTGATAAGAGTATGCATATAATTTTTTTTCTACATGGGGATTATTGGTGGAATATTGTTTATATACATACATAGGACCCTATTTAAGCAATTTCTGATAAGAATATGCATATAAGTATTTTTCTACACAGGGATTATGGGTGAAATATTGTTTATAAATATACATAGGAACCTAATTAAAGCATTTCTGATAAGAATATGCATATAATATTTTTTCTGCATGGGGATTATAGTGGGAAATTGTTTAAAAAATATACATAGGAACCTATTTAACCCATTTCTGATAAGAATATGCATATAATTATTCTTCTACATAGGGATTATGAATGGAATATTCATTCTAGTTAAACATAGGGATTATGAATGGAATATTCATTCTAGTTAAACATACAAAGGAATATATTTAACCCATTTCTGATAAGAATACGAATATAATTATTTTTCTACATGAGGATTATGGGTGGAATATTGTTTATAAATATAAATAGGCACATAGTTAACCCAATTTCTGATAAGAATATGTATATAAGTATTTTTCTAGGGATTATGGGTGAAATAGTGTTTATTAATTTACATAGGAACATATTAAACCTATTTCTGATATGAATATGCATAAAATTATTTTTCTACATGGGGATTATGGGTGGAATATTGTTTATAAATTTACATAGCAACATATTAAACCTATTTCTGATATGAATGTGCATATAATTATATTGGTATATGGGGATTATGGGTTGAATATTGTTTATAAATATACATAGGAACGTATTTAAGCCATTTCTGATAAGAATATGCATATAATTATTTTTCTACATGGGGATTATAGATGGAATATTGTTTATACATTTACATAGGAACATATTAAACCTATTTCTGATATGAATATGCATAACATTATTTTTCTACATGGGGATTATGGGTGGAATATTGTTTATAAATATACATAGTAACCTATTTAAACCATTTCTGATAAGTATATGCATGTCATTATTATTCAGTATGGGGATTATAGGTGGAATATTGTTTATAAATATACATAGGAACTGATTTAACCTGATAAGAATATGCACATAGTTATTTCTCTACATGGGGATTATGGGTGGAATAATGTTTGTAAATATACATAGTAACCTATTTAACCCATTTCTCATAAGAATATGCATATAATTATTTTTCTACATGGGGATTATGGATGGAATATTGTTTTTAAACATACATAGGAATATATTTATCCAATTTCTTATAAAAATACGCATATAATTATTTTTCTACATATGGATTATGGGTGGAATATTGTTTATAAATATACATAGGAACGTATTTAAGCCATTTCTGATAAGATTATGCATATCATTTTTTTTCTATATGGGGTAATGGGTGGAATATTGTTTATAAATATACATAGGAACCTAATTAAAGCATTTCTGATAAGAGTATGCATATAATTTTTTTTCTACATGGGGATTATTGGTGGAATATTGTTTATATACATACATAGGACCCTATTTAAGCAATTTCTGATAAGAATATGCATATAAGTATTTTTCTACACAGGGATTATGGGTGAAATATTGTTTATAAATATACATAGGAACCTAATTAAAGCATTTCTGATAAGAATATGCATATAATATTTTTTCTGCATGGGGATTATAGTGGGAAATTGTTTAAAAAATATACATAGGAACCTATTTAACCCATTTCTGATAAGAATATGCATATAATTATTTTTCTACATAGGGATTATGAATGGAATATTCATTCTAGTTAAACATAGGGATTATGAATGGAATATTCATTCTAGTTAAACATACAAAGGAATATATTTAACCCATTTCTGATAAGAATACAAGTATAATTATTTTTCTACATGGGGATTATGGGTGGAATATTGTTTATAAATATACATAGGCACATAGTTAACCCAATTTCTGATAAGAATATGTATATAAGTATTTTTCTAGGGATTATGGGTGAAATAGTGTTTATTAATTTACATAGGAACATATTAAACATATTTCTGTTATGAATATGCATAAAATTATTTTTCTACATGGGGATTATGGGTGGAATATTGTTTATAAATATACATAGGAACGTATTTAAGCCATTTCTGATAAGATTATGCATATCATTTTTTTTCTATATGGGGTAATGGGTGGAATATTGTTTATAAATATACATAGGAACCTAATTAAAGCATTTCTGATAAGAGTATGCATATAATTTTTTTTCTACATGGGGATTATTGGTGGAATATTGTTTATATACATACATAGGACCCTATTTAAGCAATTTCTGATAAGAATATGCATATAAGTATTTTTCTACACAGGGATTATGGGTGAAATATTGTTTATAAATATACATAGGAACCTAATTAAAGCATTTCTGATAAGAATATGCATATAATATTTTTTCTGCATGGGGATTATAGTGGGAAATTGTTTAAAAAATATACATAGGAACCTATTTAACCCATTTCTGATAAGAATATGCATATAATTATTCTTCTACATAGGGATTATGAATGGAATATTCATTCTAGTTAAACATAGGGATTATGAATGGAATATTCATTCTAGTTAAACATACAAAGGAATATATTTAACCCATTTCTGATAAGAATACGAATATAATTATTTTTCTACATGAGGATTATGGGTGGAATATTGTTTATAAATATAAATAGGCACATAGTTAACCCAATTTCTGATAAGAATATGTATATAAGTATTTTTCTAGGGATTATGGGTGAAATAGTGTTTATTAATTTACATAGGAACATATTAAACCTATTTCTGATATGAATATGCATAAAATTATTTTTCTACATGGGGATTATGGGTGGAATATTGTTTATAAATTTACATAGCAACATATTAAACCTATTTCTGATATGAATGTGCATATAATTATATTGGTATATGGGGATTATGGGTTGAATATTGTTTATAAATATACATAGGAACGTATTTAAGCCATTTCTGATAAGAATATGCATATAATTATTTTTCTACATGGGGATTATGGATGGAATATTGTTTATACATTTACATAGGAACATATTAAACCTATTTCTGATATGAATATGCATAACATTATTTTTCTACATGGGGATTATGGGTGGAATATTGTTTATAAATATACATAGTAACCTATTTAACCCATTTCTGATAAGTATATGCATGTCATTATTATTCAGTATGGGGATTATAGGTGGAATATTGTTTATAAATATACATAGGAACTGATTTAACCTGATAAGAATATGCACATAATTATTTCTCTACATGGGGATTATGGGTGGAATAATGTTTGTAAATATACATAGTAACCTATTTAACCCATTTCTCATAAGAATATGCATATAATTATTTTTCTACATGGGGATTATGGATGGAATATTGTTTTTAAACATACATAGGAATATATTTATCCAATTTCTTATAAAAATACGCATATAATTATTTTTCTACATATGGATTATGGGTGGAATATTGTTTATAAATATACATAGGAACGTATTTAAGCCATTTCTGATTAGATTATGCATATCATTTTTTTTTCTATATGGGGTTATGGGTGGAATATTGTTTATAAATATACATAGGAACCTAATTAAAGCATTTCTGATAAGAATATGCATATAATTTTTTTTCTACATGGGGATTATTGGTGGAATATTGTTTATATACATACATAGGACCCTATTTAACCAATTTCTGATAAGAATATGCATATAAGTATTTTTCTACACAGGGATTATGGGTGAAATATTGTTTATAAATATACATAGGAACCTAATTAAAGCATTTCTGATAAGAATATGCATATAATATTTTTTCTGCATGGGGATTATAGTGGGAAATTGTTTAAAAAATATACATAGGAACCTATTTAACCCATTTCTGATAAGAATATGCATATAATTATTTTTCTACATAGGGATTATGAATGGAATATTCATTCTAGTTAAACATAGGGATTATGAATGGAATATTCATTCTAGTTAAACATACAAAGGAATATATTTAACCCATTTCTGATAAGAATACGAGTATAATTATTTTTCTACATGGGGATTATGGGTGGAATATTGTTTATAAATATACATAGGCACATAGTTAACCCAATTTCTGATAAGAATATGTATATAAGTATTTTTCTAGGGATTATGGGTGAAATAGTGTTTATTAATTTACATAGGAACATATTAAACATATTTCTGTTATGAATATGCATAAAATTATTTTTCTACATGGGGATTATGGGTGGAATATTGTTTATAAATATACATAGGACGCTATTTAACCCATTTTTGATACAAATATGCATATAATTATTTTTCTACATAGGGATTATTGGTGGAATACTGTTTTTAAATATACATAGTAACCTATTAAACCCATTTCTCATAAGAATATGCATATAACTATTTTTTTACATGGGGATTATGAATGGAATATTGTAGTTAAACATACATAGGAATATATTTAACCAATTTCTGATAAGAATATGCATATAAGTATTTTTCTACGTAGGGATGATGGGTGAAATATTGTTTATAAATATACATAGGGACCTATTTAGCCCATTTCTGATAAGAATATGCATATCATTATTTTTCTACATGGGGATTATGGGTTCAATATTATTTATAAATATACATAGGACCTATTTAACCAATTTTCTATTAAGAATATGCATATAATTATTTTTCTACATGGGGATTATAGTTAGAATATTGTTTATAAATATATATAGGAACCTATTTATGCCATTGCTTACAAAAATACGCATATCATTATTTTTCTACATATGGATTATGGGTGGAATATTGTTTATCAATATACATTGTAACCTATTTAACCCATTTCTGTTAACAATATGCATATAATTATTTTTATACATGGGGATTATGGATGGAATATTGTTTATAAATTTACATAGCAACATATTAAACCTATTTCTGATATGAATGTGCATCTAATCATATTGCTATATGTGGATTATGGGTTGAATATTGTTTATAAATATACATAGGAACGCGTTTAAGCCATTTCTGATAAGAATATGCATATAATTATTTTTCTACATGGGGATTATGGGTGGAATATTTTTGATACATTTACATAGGAACATATTAAACCTATTTCTGATATGAATATGCATAACATTATTTTTCTACATGGGGATTATGGGTGGAATATTGTTTATAAATATACATAGTAACCTATTTAACCCATTTCTCATAAGAATATGCATATAATTATTTTTCTACATGGGGATTATGGATGGAATATTGTTGTTAAACATACATAGGAATATATTTATCCCATTTATCCCATTTCTTATAAAAATACACATATAATTATTTTTCTACATTTGGATTATGGGTGGAATATTGTTTATAAATATACATAGGAACCTAATTAAAGAATTTCTGATAAGAATATGCATATAATTTATTTCTACATGGGGATTATTGGTTGAATATTGTTTATATACATACATAGGACCCTATTTAACCAATTTGTGATAAGAATATGCATATAAGTATTTTTCTACATAGGGATTATGGGTGAAATATTGTTTATAAATATACATAGGAACCGAATTAGGAATATATTAAACCCATTTCTGATAAGAATATGAATATAATTATTTTTCTACATGTGGATTGTTTGTGGAATATTGTTTATAAATATACATAGGAACGTATTTAAGCCATTTCTGATAAGAATATGCATATAATTATATTTCTACATGGGGATTATGGGTGGAATATTGTTTATACATTTACATAGAAACATATTAAACCTATTTCTGATATGAATATGCATAACATTATTTTTCTACATGGGGATTATGGGTGGAATATTGTTTATAAATATACATAGTAACCTATTTAACCCATTTCTGATAAGTATATGCATATAATTATTTTTCAGTATGGGGAATATAGGTGGAATATTGTTATAAATATACATAGGAACTGATTTAACCCATTTCTGGTAAGAACATGCATATAATTATTTTCTACATAGGGATTAATGGCGGAATACTGTTTTTAAATATACATAGTAACTTTTTAACCCATTTCTCACAAGAATATACATATAATTATTTTTCTACATGGGGATTATGGATGGAATATTGTTTCTTAAACATACATAGGAATATATTTATCCAATTTCTTATAAAAATACACATATAATTATTTTGCTACATATGGATTATGGGTGGAATATTGTTTATAAATATACATAGGAACGTATTTAAGCCATTTCTGATAAGAATATGCATATAATTATTTTTCTACATGGGGATTATGGGTGGAATATTGTTTATACATTTACATAGGAACATATTAAACCTATTTCTGATATGAATATGCATAACATTATTTTTCTACATGGGGATTATGGGTGGAATATTGTTTATAAATATACATAGTAACCTAATTAACCCATTTCTGATAAGAATATGCACACAATTATTTCTCTACATGGGGATTATGGGTGGAATAATGTTTGTAAATATACACAGTAACCTATTTAACCCATTTCTCATAAGAATATGCATATAATTATTTTTCTACATGGGGATTATGGATGGAATATTGTTTTTAAACATACATAGGAATATATTTATCCAATTTCTTATAAAAATACGCATATAATTATTTTTCTACATATGGATTATGGGTGGAATATTGTTTATAAATATACATAGGAACGTATTTAAGCCATTTCTGATAAGATTATGCATATCATTTTTTTTCTATATGGGGTAATGGGTGGAATATTGTTTATAAATATACATAGGAACCTAATTAAACCATTTCTGATAAGAGTATGCATATAATTTTTTTTCTACATGGGGATTATTGGTGGAATATTGTTTATATACATACATAGGACCCTATTTAAGCAATTTCTGATAAGAATATGCATATAAGTATTTTTCTACACAGGGATTATGGGTGAAATATTGTTTATAAATATACATAGGAACCTAATTAAAGCATTTCTGATAAGAATATGCATATAATATTTTTTCTGCATGGGGATTATAGTGGGAAATTGTTTAAAAAATATACATAGGAACCTATTTAACCCATTTCTGATAAGAATATGCATATAATTATTCTTCTACATAGGGATTATGAATGGAATATTCAGTCTAGTTAAACATAGGGATTATGAATGGAATATTTATTCTAGTTAAACATACAAAGGAATATATTTAACCCATTTCTGATAAGTATACGAATATAATTATTTTTCTACATGAGGATTATGGGTGGAATATTGTTTATAAATATAAATAGGCACATAGTTAACCCAATTTCTGATAAGAATATGTATATAAGTATTTTTCTAGGGATTATGGGTGAAATAGTGTTTATTAATTTACATAGGAACATATTAAACCTATTTCTGATATGAATATGCATAAAATTATTTTTCTACATGGGGATTATGGGTGGAATATTGTTTATAAATTTACATAGCAACATATTAAACCTATTTCTGATATGAATGTGCATAGAATTATATTGGTATATGGGGATTATGGGTTGAATATTGTTTATAAATATACATAGGAACGTATTTAAGCCATTTCTGATAAGAATATGCATATAATTATTTTTCTACATGGGGATTATGGATGGAATATTGTTTATACATTTACATAGGAACATATTAAACCTATTTCTGATATGAATATGCATAACATTATTTTTCTACATGGGGATTATGGGTGGAATATTGTTTATAAATATACATAGTAACCTATTTAAACCATTTCTGATAAGTATATGCATGTCATTATTATTCAGTATGGGGATTATAGGTGGAATATTGTTTATAAATATACATAGGAACTGATTTAACCTGATAAGAATATGCACATAGTTATTTCTCTACATGGGGATTATGGGTGGAATAATGTTTGTAAATATACATTGTAACCTATTTAACCCATTTCTCATAAGAATATGCATATAATTATTTTTCTACATGGGGATTATGGATGGAATATTGTTTTTAAACATACATAGGAATATATTTATCCAATTTCTTATAAAAATACGCATATAATTATTTTTCTACATATGGATTATGGGTGGAATATTGTTTATAAATATACATAGGAACGTATTTAAGCCATTTCTGATTAGATTATGCATATCATTTTTTTTCTATATGGGGTTTATGGGTGGAATATTGTTTATAAATATACATAGGAACCTAATTAAAGCATTTCTGATAAGAATATGCATATAATTTTTTTTCTACATGGGGATTATTGGTGGAATATTGTTTATATACATACATAGGACCCTATTTAACCAATTTCTAATAAATGCATATAAGTATTTTTCTACACAGGGATTATGGGTGAAATATTGTTTATAAATATACATAGGAACCTAATTAAAGCATTTCTGATAAGAATATGCATATAATATTTTTTCTGCATGGGGATTATAGTGGGAAATTGTTTAAAAAATATACATAGGAACCTATTTAACCCATTTCTGATAAGAATATGCATATAATTATTTTTCTACATAGGGATTATGAATGGAATATTCATTCTAGTTAAACATAGGGATTATGAATGGAATATTCATTCTAGTTAAACATACAAAGGAATATATTTAACCCATTTCTGATAAGAATACGAGTATAATTATTTTTCTACATGGGGATTATGGGTGGAATATTGTTTATAAATATACATAGGCACATAGTTAACCCAATTTCTGATAAGAATATGTATATAAGTATTTTTCTATGGATTATGGGTGAAATAGTGTTTATTAATTTACATAGGAACATATTAAACATATTTCTGTTATGAATATGCATACAATTATTTTTCTACATGGGGATTATGGGTGGAATATTGTTTATAAATATACATAGGACGCTATTTAACCCATTTTTGATACAAATATGCATATAATTATTTTTCTACATAGGGATTATTGGTGGAATACTGTTTTTAAATATACATAGTAACCTATTAAACCCATTTCTCATAAGAATATGCATATAACTATTTTTTTACATGGGGATTATGAATGGAATATTGTAGTTAAACATACATAGGAATATATTTAACCAATTTCTGATAAGAATATGCATATAAGTATTTTTCTACGTAGGGATGATGGGTGAAATATTGTTTATAAATATACATAGGGACCTATTTAGCCCATTTCTGATAAGAATATGCATATCATTATTTTTCTACATGGGGATTATGGGTTCAATATTATTTATAAATATACATAGGACCTATTTAACCAATTTTCTATTAAGAATATGCATATAATTATTTTTCTACATGGGGATTATAGTTAGAATATTGTTTATAAATATATATAGGAACCTATTTATGCCATTGCTTACAAAAATACGCATATCATTATTTTTCTACATATGGATTATGGGTGGAATATTGTTTATCAATATACATTGTAACCTATTTAACCCATTTCTGTTAACAATATGCATATAATTATTTTTATACATGGGGATTATGGATGGAATATTGTTTATAAATTTACATAGCAACATATTAAACCTATTTCTGATATGAATGTGCATCTAATCATATTGCTATATGTGGATTATGGGTTGAATATTGTTTATAAATATACATAGGAACGCGTTTAAGCCATTTCTGATAAGAATATGCATATAATTATTTTTCTACATGGGGATTATGGGTGGAATATTTTTGATACATTTACATAGGAACATATTAAACCTATTTCTGATATGAATATGCATAACATTATTTTTCTACATGGGGATTATGGGTGGAATATTGTTTATAAATATACATAGTAACCTATTTAACCCATTTCTCATAAGAATATGCATATAATTATTTTTCTACATGGGGATTATGGATGGAATATTGTTGTTAAACATACATAGGAATATATTTATCCCATTTATCCCATTTCTTATAAAAATACACATATAATTATTTTTCTACATTTGGATTATGGGTGGAATATTGTTTATAAATATACATAGGAACCTAATTAAAGAATTTCTGATAAGAATATGCATATAATTTATTTCTACATGGGGATTATTGGTGGAATATTGTTTATATACATACATAGGACCCTATTTAACCAATTTGTGATAAGAATATGCATATAAGTATTTTTCTACATAGGGATTATGGGTGAAATATTGTTTATAAATACACATAGGAACCTAATTAGGAATATATTAAACCCATTTCTGATAAGAATATGAATATAATTATTTTTCTACATGTGGATTGTTTGTGGAATATTGTTTATAAATATACATAGGAACGTATTTAAGCCATTTCTGATAAGAATATGCATATAATTATATTTCTACATGGGGATTATGGGTGGAATATTGTTTATACATTTACATAGGAACATATTAAACCTATTTCTGATATGAATATGCATAACATTATTTTTCTACATGGGGATTATGGGTGGAATATTGTTTATAAATATACATAGTAACCTATTTAACCCATTTCTGATAAGTATATGCATATAATTATTTTTCAGTATGGGGATTATAGGTGGAATATTGTTTATAAATATACATAGGAACTGATTTAACCCATTTCTGGTAAGAACATGCATATAATTATTTTCTACATAGGGATTAATGGCGGAATACTGTTTTTAAATATACATAGTAACTTTTTAACCCATTTCTCACAAGAATATACATATAATTATTTTTCTACATGGGGATTATGGATGGAATATTGTTTCTTAAACATACATAGGAATATATTTATCCAATTTCTTATAAAAATACACATATAATTATTTTGCTACATATGGATTATGGGTGGAATATTGTTTATAAATATACATAGGAACGTATTTAAGCCATTTCTGATAAGAATATGCATATAATTATTTTTCTACATGGGGATTATGGGTGGAATATTGTTTATACATTTACATAGGAACATATTAAACCTATTTCTGATATGAATATGCATAACATTATTTTTCTACATGGGGATTATGGGTGGAATATTGTTTATAAATATACATAGTAACCTAATTAACCCATTTCTGATAAGAATATGCACACAATTATTTCTCTACATGGGGATTATGGGTGGAATAATGTTTGTAAATATACACAGTAACCTATTTAACCCATTTCTCATAAGAATATGCATATAATTATTTTTCTACATGGGGATTATGGATGGAATATTGTTTTTAAACATACATAGGAATATATTTATCCAATTTCTTATAAAAATACGCATATAATTATTTTTCTACATATGGATTATGGGTGGAATATTGTTTATAAATATACATAGGAACGTATTTAAGCCATTTCTGATAAGATTATGCATATCATTTTTTTTCTATATGGGGTAATGGGTGGAATATTGTTTATAAATATACATAGGAACCTAATTAAAGCATTTCTGATAAGAGTATGCATATAATTTTTTTTCTACATGGGGATTATTGGTGGAATATTGTTTATATACATACATAGGACCCTATTTAAGCAATTTCTGATAAGAATATGCATATAAGTATTTTTCTACACAGGGATTATGGGTGAAATATTGTTTATAAATATACATAGGAACCTAATTAAAGCATTTCTGATAAGAATATGCATATAATATTTTTTCTGCATGGGGATTATAGTGGGAAATTGTTTAAAAAATATACATAGTAACCTATTTAACCCATTTCTCATAAGAATATGCATATAATTATTTTTCTACATGGGGATTATGGATGGAATATTGTTTTTAAACATACATAGGAATATATTTATCCAATTTCTTATAAAAATACGCATATAATTATTTTTCTACATATGGATTATGGGTGGAATATTGTTTATAAATATACATAGGAACGTATTTAAGCCATTTCTGATTAGATTATGCATATAATTTTTTTTCTATATGGGGTTATGGGTGGAATATTGTTTATAAATATACATAGGAACCTAATTAAAGCATTTCTGATAAGAATATGCATATAATTTTTTTTCTACATGGGGATTATTGGTGGAATATTGTTTATATACATACATAGGACCCTATTTAACCAATTTCTGATAAGAATATGCATATAAGTATTTTTCTACACAGGGATTATGGGTGAAATATTGTTTATAAATATACATAGGAACCTAATTAAAGCATTTCTGATAAGAATATGCATATAATATTTTTTCTGCATGGGGATTATAGTGGGAAATTGTTTAAAAAATACACATAGGAACCTATTTAACCCATTTCTGATAAGAATATGCATATAATTATTTTTCTACATAGGGATTATGAATGGAATATTCATTCTAGTTAAACATAGGGATTATGAATGGAATATTCATTCTAGTTAAACATACAAAGGAATATATTTAACCCATTTCTGATAAGAATACGAATATAATTATTTTTCTACATGGGGATTATGGGTGGAATATTGTTTATAAATATACATAGGCACATAGTTAACCCAATTTCTGATAAGAATATGTATATAAGTATTTTTCTAGGGATTATGGGTGAAATAGTGTTTATTAATTTACATAGGAACATATTAAACATATTTCTGTTATGAATATGCATAAAATTATTTTTCTACATGGGGATTATGGGTGGAATATTGTTTATAAATATACATAGGACGCTATTTAACCCATTTTTGATACAAATATGCATATAATTATTTTTCTACATAGGGATTATTGGTGGAATACTGTTTTTAAATATACATAGTAACCTATTAAATCCCTTTCTCATAAGAATATGCATATAACTATTTTTTTACATGGGGATTATGAATGGAATATTGTAGTTAAACATACATAGGAATATATTTAACCAATTTCTGATAAGAATATGCATATAAGTATTTTTCTACGTAGGGATGATGGGTGAAATATTGTTTATAAATATACATAGGGACCTATTTAGCCCATTTCTGATAAGACTATGCATATCATTATTTTTCTACATGGGGATTATGGGTTCAATATTGTTTATAAATATACATAGGACCTATTTAACCAATTTTCTATTAAGAATATGCATATAATTATTTTTCTACATGGGGATTATAGTTAGAATATTGTTTATAAATATATATAGGAACCTATTTATGCCATTGCTTACAAAAATACGCATATCATTATTTTTCTACATATGGATTATGGGTGGAATATTGTTTATCATTATACATTGTAACCTATTTAACCCATTTCTGTTAACAATATGCATATAATTATTTTTTTTACATGGGGATTATGGATGGAATATTGTTTATAAATTTACATAGCAACATATTAAACCTATTTCTGATATGAATGTGCATCTAATCATATTGCTATATGTGGATTATGGGTGGAATATTGTTTATAAATATACATAGTAACCTATTTAACCCATTTCTCATAAGAATATGCATATAATTATTTTTCTACATGGGGATTATGGATGGAATATTGTTGTTAAACATACATAGGAATATATTTATCCCATTTATCACATTTCTTATAAAAATAAACATATAATTATTTTTCTACATTTGGATTATGGGTGGAATATTGTTTATAAATATACATAGGAACCTAATTAAAGAATTTCTGATAAGAATATGCATATAATTTATTTCTACATGGGGATTATTGGTGGAATATTGTTTATATACATACATAGGACCCTATTTAACCAATTTGTGATAAGAATATGCATATAAGTATTTTTCTACATAGGGATTATGGGTGAAATATTGTTTATAAATATACATAGGAACCTAATTAGGAATATATTAAACCCATTTCTGATAAGAATATGAATATAATTATTTTTCTACATGTGGATTGTTTGTGGAATATTGTTTATAAATATACATAGGAACGTATTTAAGCCATTTCTGATAAGAATATGCATATGATTATTTTTCTACATGGGGATTATGGATGGAATATTGTTTATACATTTACATAGGAACATATTAAACCTATTTCTGATATGAATATGCATAACATTATTTTTCTACATGGGGATTATGGGTGGAATATTGTTTATAAATATACATAGTAACCTATTTAACCCATTTCTGATAAGTATATGCATGTCATTATTATTCAGTATGGGGATTATAGGTGGAATATTGTTTATAAATATACATAGGAACTGATTTAACCTGATAAGAATACGCACATAGTTATTTCTCTACATGGGGATTTATGGGTGGAATAATGTTTGTAAATATACATAGTAACCTATTTAACCCATTTCTCATAAGAATATGCACATAATTATTTTTCTACATGGGGATTATGGATGGAATATTGTTTTTAAACATACATAGGAATATATTTATCCAATTTCTTATAAAAATACGCATATAATTATTTTTCTACATATGGATTATGGGTGGAATATTGTTTATAAATATACATAGGAACGTATTTAAGCCATTTCTGATAAGATTATGCATATCATTTTTTTTCTATATGGGGTTATGGGTAGAATATTGTTTATAAATATACATAGGAACCTAATTAAAGCATTTCTGATAAGAATATGCATATAATTTTTTTTCTACATGGGGATTATTGGTGGAATATTGTTTATATACATACATAGGACCCTATTTAACCAATTTCTGATAAGAATATGCATATAAGTATTTTTCTACACAGGGATTATGGGTGAAATATTGTTTATAAATATACATAGGAACCTAATTAAAGCATTTCTGATAAGAATATGCATATAATATTTTTTCTGCATGGGGATTATAGTGGGAAATTGTTTAAAAAATATACATAGGAACCTATTTAACCCATTTCTGATAAGAATATGCATATAATTATTTTTCTACATAGGGATTATGAATGGAATATTCATTCTAGTTAAACATAGGGATTATGAATGGAATATTCATTCTAGTTAAACATACAAAGGAATATATTTAACCCATTTCTGATAAGAATACGAATATAATTATTTTTCTACATGGGGATTACGGGTGGAATATTGTTTATAAATATACATAGGCACATAGTTAACCCAATTTCTGATAAGAATATGTATATAAGTATTTTTCTAGGGATTATGGGTGAAATAGTGTTTATTAATTTACATAGGAACATATTAAACATATTTCTGTTATGAATATGCATAAAATTATTTTTCTACATGGGGATTATGGGTGGAATATTGTTTATAAATATACATAGGACGCTATTTAACCCATTTTTGATACAAATATGCATATAATTATTTTTCTACATAGGGATTATTGGTGGAATACTGTTTTTAAATATACATAGTAACCTATTAAACCCATTTCTCATAAGAATATGCATATAACTATTTTTTTACATGGGGATTATGAATGGAATATTGTAGTTAAACATACATAGGAATATATTTAACCAATTTCTGATAAGAATATGCATATAAGTATTTTTCTACGTAGGGATGATGGGTGAAATATTGTTTATAAATATACATAGGGACCTATTTAGCCCATTTCTGATAAGAATATGCATATCATTATTTTTCTACATCTGGATTATGGGTTCAATATTGTTTATAAATATACATAGGACCTATTTAACCAATTTTCTATTAAGAATATGCATATAATTATTTTTCTACATGGGGATTATAGTTAGAATATTGTTTATAAATATATATATAGGAACCTATTTATGCCATTGCTTACAAAAATACGCATATCATTATTTTTCTACATATGGATTATGGGTGGAATATTGTTTATCAATATACATTGTAACCTATTTAACCCATTTCTGTTAACAATATGCATATAATTATTTTTTTACATGGGGATTATGGATGGAATATTGTTTATAAATTTACATAGCAACATATTAAACCTATTTCTGATATGAATGTGCATCTAATCATATTGCTATATGTGGATTATGGGTTGAATATTGTTTATAAATATACATAGGAATGTGTTTAAGCCATTTCTGATAAGAATATGCATATAATTATTTTTCAACATGGGGATTATGGGTGGAATATTTTTGATACATTTACATAGGAACATATTAAACTTATTTCTGATATGAATATGCATAACATTATTTTTCTACATGGGGATTATGGGTGGAATATTGTTTATAAATATACATAGTAACCTATTTAACCCATTTCTCATAAGAATATGCATATAATTATTTTTCTACATGGGGATTATGGATGGAATATTGTTGTTAAACATACATAGGAATATATTTATCCCATTTATCCCATTTCTTATAAAAATACACATATAATTATTTTTCTACATTTGGATTATGGGTGGAATATTGTTTATAAATATACATAGGAACCTAATTAAAGAATTTCTGATAAGAATATGCATATAATTTATTTCTACATGGGGATTATTGGTGGAATATTGTTTATATACATACATAGGACCCTATTTAACCAATTTGTGATAAGAATATGCATATAAGTATTTTTCTACATAGGGATTATGGGTGAAATATTGTTTATAAATATACATAGGAACCTAATTAGGAATATATTAAACCCATTTCTGTTAAGAATATGAATATAATTATTTTTCTACATGTGGATTGTTTGTGGAATATTGTTTATAAATATACATAGGAACGTATTTAAGCCATTTCTGATAAGAATATGCATATAATTATATTTCTACATGGGGATTATGGGTGGAATATTGTTTATACATTTACATAGGAACATATTAAACCTATTTCTGATATGAATATGCATAACATTATTTTTCTACATGGGGATTATGGGTGGAATATTGTTTATAAATATACATAGTAACCTATTTATCCCATTTCTGATAAGTATATGCATATAATTATTTTTCAGTATGGGGATTATAGGTGGAATATTGTTTATAAATATACATAGGAACTGATTTAACCCATTTCTGGTAAGAACATGCATATAATTATTTTCTACATAGGGATTAATGGCGGAATACTGTTTTTAAATATACATAGTAACTTTTTAACCCATTTCTCACAAGAATATACATATAATTATTTTTCTACATGGGGATTATGGATGGAATATTGTTTCTTAAACATACATAGGAATATATTTATCCAATTTCTTATAAAAATACACATATAATTATTTTGCTACATATGGATTATGGGTGGAATATTGTTTATAAATATACATAGGAACGTATTTAAGCCATTTCTGATAAGAATATGCATATAATTATTTTTCTACATGGGGATTATGGGTGGAATATTGTTTATACATTTACATAGGAACATAATAAACCTATTTCTGATATGAATATGCATAACATTATTTTTCTACATGGGGATTATGGGTGGAATATTGTTTATAAATATACATAGTAACCTAATTAACCCATTTCTGATAAGAATATGCACACAATTATTTCTCTACATGGGGATTATGGGTGGAATAATGTTTGTAAATATACACAGTAACCTATTTAACCCATTTCTCATAAGAATATGCATATAATTATTTTTCTACATCGGGATTATGGATGGAATATTGTTTTTAAACATACATAGGAATATATTTATCCAATTTCTTATAAAAATATGCATATAATTATTTTTCTACATATGGATTATGGGTGGAATATTGTTTATAAATATACATAGGAACGTATTTAAGCCATTTCTGATAAGATTATGCATATCATTTTTTTTCTATATGAGGTAATGGGTGGAATATTGTTTATAAATATACATAGGAACCTAATTAAAGCATTTCTGATAAGAGTATGCATATAATTTTTTTTCTACATGGGGATTATTGGTGGAATATTGTTTATATACATACATAGGACCCTATTTAAGCAATTTCTGATAAGAATATGCATATAAGTATTTTTCTACACAGGGATTATGGGTGAAATATTGTTTATAAATATACATAGGAACCTAATTAAAGCATTTCTGATAAGAATATGCATATAATATTTTTTCTGCATGGGGATTATAGTGGGAAATTGTTTAAAAAATATACATAGGAACCTATTTAACCCATTTCTGATAAGAATATGCATATAATTATTTTTCAACATAGGGATTATGAATGGAATATTCATTCTAGTTAAACATAGGGATTATGAATGGAATATTCATTCTAGTTAAACATACAAAGGAATATATTTAACCCATTTCTGATAAGAATACGAGTATAATTATTTTTCTACATGGGGATTATGGGTGGAATATTGTTTATAAATATACATAGGCACATAGTTAACCCAATTTCTGATAAGAATATGTATATAAGTATTTTTCTAGGGATTATGGGTGAAATAGTGTTTATTAATTTACATAGGAACATATTAAACCTATTTCTGATATGAATATGCATAAAATTATTTTTCTACATGGGGATTATGGGTGGAATATTGTTTATAAATTTACATAGCAACATATTAAACCTATTTCTGATATGAATGTGCATATAATTATATTGGTATATGGGGATTATGGGTTGAATATTGTTTATAAATATACATAGGAACGTATTTAAGCCATTTCTGATAAGAATATGCATATAATTATTTTTCTACATGGGGATTATGGATGGAATATTGTTTATACATTTACATAGGAACATATTAAACCTATTTCTGATATGAATATGCATAACATTATTTTTCTACATGGGGATTATGGGTGGAATATTGTTTATAAATATACATAGTAACCTATTTAACCCATTTCTGATAAGTATATGCATGTCATTATTATTCAGTATGGGGATTATAGGTGGAATATTGTTTATAAATATACATAGGAACTGATTTAACCTGATAAGAATATGCACATAATTATTTCTCTACAGGGGGATTATGGGTGGAATAATGTTTGTAAATATACATAGTAACCTATTTAACCCATTTCTCATAAGAATATGCATATAATTATTTTTCTACATGGGGATTATGGATGGAATATTGTTGTTAAACATACATAGGAATATATTTATCCCATTTATCCCATTTCTTATAAAAATACACATATAATTATTTTTCTACATTTGGATTATGGGTGGAATATTGTTTATAAATATACATAGGAACCTAATTAAAGAATTTCTGATAAGAATATGCATATAATTTATTTCTACATGGGGATTATTGGTGGAATATTGTTTATATACATACATAGGACCCTATTTAACCAATTTGTGATAAGAATATGCATATAAGTATTTTTCTACATAGGGATTATGGGTGAAATATTGTTTATAAATATACATAGGAACCTAATTAACCCATTTCTGATAAGAATATGCATATAATATTTTTTCTGCATGGGGATTATAGTGGGAAATTGTTTAAAAAATATACATAGGAACCTATTTAACCCATTTCTGATAAGAATATGCATATAATTATTTTTCTACATAGGGATTATGAATGGAATATTCATTCTAGTTAAACATAGGGATTATGAATGGAATATTCATTCTAGTTAAACATACAAAGGAATATATTTAACCCATTTCTGATAAGAATACGAGTATAATTATTTTTCTACATGGGGATTATGGGTGGAATATTGTTTATAAATATACATAGGCACATAGTTAACCCAATTTCTGATAAGAATATGTATATAAGTATTTTTCTAGGGATTATGGGTGAAATAGTGTTTATTAATTTACATAGGAACATATTAAACCTATTTCTGATATGAATATGCATAAAATTATTTTTCTACATGGGGATTATGGGTGGAATATTGTTTATAAATTTACATAGCAACATATTAAACCTATTTCTGATATGAATGTGCATATAATTATATTGGTATATGGGGATTATGGGTTGAATATTGTTTATAAATATACATAGGAACGTATTTAAGCCATTTCTGATAAGAATATGCATATAATTATTTTTCTACATGGGGATTATGGATGGAATATTGTTTATACATTTACATAGGAACATATTAAACCTATTTCTGATATGAATATGCATAACATTATTTTTCTACATGGGGATTATGGGTGGAATATTGTTTATAAATATACATAGTAACCTATTTAACCCATTTCTGATAAGTATATGCATGTCATTATTATTCAGTATGGGGATTATAGGTGGAATATTGTTTATAAATATACATAGGAACTGATTTAACCTGATAAGAATATGCACATAATTATTTCTCTACAGGGGGATTATGGGTGGAATAATGTTTGTAAATATACATAGTAACCTATTTAACCCATTTCTCATAAGAATATGCATATAATTATTTTTCTACATGGGGATTATGGATGGAATATTGTTGTTAAACATACATAGGAATATATTTATCCCATTTATCCCATTTCTTATAAAAATACACATATAATTATTTTTCTACCTTTGGATTATGGGTGGAATATTGTTTATAAATATACATAGGAACCTAATTAAAGAATTTCTGATAAGAATATGCATATAATTTATTTCTACATGGGGATTATTGGTGGAATATTGTTTATATACATACATAGGACCCTATTTAACCAATTTGTGATAAGAATATGCATATAAGTATTTTTCTACATAGGGATTATGGGTGAAATATTGTTTATAAATATACATAGGAACCTAATTAACCCATTTCTGATAAGAATATGCATATAATATTTTTTCTGCATGGGGATTATAGTGGGAAATTGTTTAAAAAATATACATAGGAACCTATTTAACCCATTTCTGATAAGAATATGCATATAATTATTTTTCTACATAGGGATTATGAATGGAATATTCATTCTAGTTAAACATAGGGATTATGAATGGAATATTCATTCTAGTTAAACATACAAAGGAATATATTTAACCCATTTCTGATAAGAATACGAGTATAATTATTTTTCTACATGGGGATTATGGGTGGAATATTGTTTATAAATATACATAGGCACATAGTTAACCCAATTTCTGATAAGAATATGTATATAAGTATTTTTCTAGGGATTATGGGTGAAATAGTGTTTATTAATTTACATAGGAACATATTAAACCTATTTCTGATATGAATATGCATAAAATTATTTTTCTACATGGGGATTATGGGTGGAATATTGTTTATAAATTTACATAGCAACATATTAAACCTATTTCTGATATGAATGTGCATATAATTATATTGGTATATGGGGATTATGGGTTGAATATTGTTTATAAATATACATAGGAACGTATTTAAGCCATTTCTGATAAGAATATGCATATAATTATTTTTCTACATGGGGATTATGGATGGAATATTGTTTATACATTTACATAGGAACATATTAAACCTATTTCTGATATGAATATGCATAACATTATTTTTCTACATGGGGATTATGGGTGGAATATTGTTTATAAATATACATAGTAACCTATTTAACCCATTTCTGATAAGTATATGCATGTCATTATTATTCAGTATGGGGATTATAGGTGGAATATTGTTTATAAATATACATAGGAACTGATTTAACCTGATAAGAATATGCACATAATTATTTCTCTACAGGGGGATTATGGGTGGAATAATGTTTGTAAATATACATAGTAACCTATTTAACCCATTTCTCATAAGAATATGCATATAATTATTTTTCTACATGGGGATTATGGATGGAATATTGTTGTTAAACATACATAGGAATATATTTATCCCATTTATCCCATTTCTTATAAAAATACACATATAATTATTTTTCTACATTTGGATTATGGGTGGAATATTGTTTATAAATATACATAGGAACCTAATTAAAGAATTTCTGATAAGAATATGCATATAATTTATTTCTACATGGGGATTATTGGTGGAATATTGTTTATATACATACATAGGACCCTATTTAACCAATTTGTGATAAGAATATGCATATAAGTATTTTTCTACATAGGGATTATGGGTGAAATATTGTTTATAAATATACATAGGAACCTAATTAGGAATATATTAAACCCATTTCTGATAAGAATATGAATATAATTATTTTTCTACATGTGGATTGTTTGTGGAATATTGTTTATAAATATACATAGGAACGTATTTAAGCCATTTCTGATAAGAATATGGATATAATTATATTTCTACATGGGGATTATGGGTGGAATATTGTTTATACATTTACATAGGAACATATTAAACCTATTTCAGATATGAATATGCATAACATTATTTTTCTACATGGGGATTATGGGTGGAATATTGTTTATAAATATACATAGTAACCTATTTAACCCATTTCTGATAAGTATATGCATATAATTATTTTTCAGTATGGGGATTATAGGTGGAATATTGTTTATAAATATACATAGGAACTGATTTAACCCATTTCTGGTAAGAACATGCATATAATTATTTTCTACATAGGGATTAATGGCGGAATACTGTTTTTAAATATACATAGTAACTTTTTAACCCATTTCTCACAAGAATATTCATATAATTATTTTTCTACATGGGGATTATGGATGGAATATTGTTTCTTAAACATACATAGGAATATATTTATCCAATTTCTTATAAAAATACACATATAATTATTTTGCTACATATGGATTATGGGTGGAATATTGTTTATAAATATACATAGGAACGTATTTAAGCCATTTCTGATAAGAATATGCATATAATTATTTTTCTACATGGGGATTATGGGTGGAATATTATATGTATAAACAAGGGTTGTGGCGCTTCCTATGGGGTACTGGATGGGAGGGGTGTTAGTAATGTACACGGGTGGTTCCCTCAATGAACCCCAATACAGGTACCTGGTAAATACCAGGGACAAACTATGTTGCCGTACAGGTATGTATGTCTATAACTAGACACACACACATGCATCCATATACACCCACATATATCAACAAAAATAATAGTAATAATATTCCTGAAGATGGTTCATTAACCTAATTAAAGGGGTGTAGGCTGGTTCATTCAGACCTGATTACAAGGGGTGTGGGCTAGAGCCCCTGTGGCTGTGATACATATGCCACCACTAGGTATCATGTGTGTGTGACCTTATAAGTGCTCTACTGCAAAAGTAATCCAAAATAATCCAAAGTAATCCAAACACTCTACTACCCGTGCAAAGTGAGCATACATAAATGAGCATACCCGTGCAAAGTGAGCATACATAAATGAGCATACATAGAATATGTTACCCAAACATTACATATAATAATCAAATGAACATAATGTGATCAAATTAAGTGCAAAGGAAACCAATAACTAGTGATAATAGTCCATAAGATAAAGAACTTGTTCAAATCCAGTATTCCAAACAATTTCGTGACTTGGGTGCTCTCGGGTAATTCCTGTGACTTTAGTGCTCCCCCTTCAGATCACAGGAATTACCCGAGAGCACCCAAGTCACGAAATTGTTTGGAATACTGGATTTGAACAAGTTCTTTATCTTATGGACTATTATCACTAGTTATTGGTTTCCTTTGCACTTAATTTGATCACATTATGTTCATTTGATTATTATATGTAATGTTTGGGTAACATATTCTATGTATGCTCATTTATGTATGCTCACTTTGCACGGGTATGCTCATTTATGTATGCTCACTTTGCACGGGTAGTAGAGTGTTTGGATTACTTTGGATTATTTTGGATTACTTTTGCAGTAGAGCACTTATAAGGTCACACACACATGATACCTAGTGGTGGCATATGTATCACAGCCACAGGGGCTCTAGCCCACACCCCTTGTAATCAGGTCTGAATGAACCAGCCTACACCCCTTTAATTAGGTTAATGAACCATCTTCAGGAATATTATTACTATTATTTTTGTTGATATATGTGGGTGTATATGGATGCATGTGTGTGTGTCTAGTTATAGACATACATACCTGTACGGCAACATAGTTTGTCCCTGGTATTTACCAGGTACCTGTATTGGGGTTCATTGAGGGAACCACCCGTGTACATTACTAACACCCCTCCCATCCAGTACCCCATAGGAAGCGCCACAACCCTTGTTTATACATATATTAGTTCACAGAGAATCCTTTTAGGAAGCTCTTTTAAGGGAGGCAGCACACCTAATTTAGTGTCCTAAGCGCAGCTTTTTGTTCTCAACTTCGCATGGGTGGAATATTGTTTATACATTTACATAGGAACATATTAAACCTATTTCTGATATGAATATGCATAACATTATTTTTCTACATGGGGATTATGGGTGGAATATTGTTTATAAATATACATAGTAACCTAATTAACCCATTTCAGATAAGAATATGCACACAATTATTTCTCTACATGGAGATTATGGGTGGAATAATGTTTGTAAATATACACAGTAACCTATTTAACCCATTTCTCATAAGAATATCCATATAATTATTTTTCTACATGGGGATTATGGATGGAATATTGTTTTTAAACATACATAGGAATATATTTATCCAATTTCTTATAAAAATACGCATATAATTATTTTTCTACATATGGATTATGGGTGGAATATTGTTTATAAATATACATAGGAACGTATTTAAGCCATTTCTGATAAGATTATGCATATCATTTTTTTTCTATATGGGGTAATGGGTGGAATATTGTTTATAAATATACATAGGAACCTAATTAAAGCATTTCTGATAAGAGTATGCATATAATTTTTTTTCTACATGGGGATTATTGGTGGAATATTGTTTATATACATACATAGGACCCTATTTAAGCAATTTCTGATAAGAATATGCATATAAGTATTTTTCTACACAGGGATTATGGGTGAAATATTGTTTATAAATATACATAGGAACCTAATTAAAGCATTTCTGATAAGAATATGCATATAATATTTTTTCTGCATGGGGATTATAGTGGGAAATTGTTTAAAAAATATACATAGGAACCTATTTAACCCATTTCTGATAAGAATATGCATATAATTATTCTTCTACATAGGGATTATGAATGGAATATTCATTCTAGTTAAACATAGGGATTATGAATGGAATATTCATTCTAGTTAAACATACAAAGGAATATATTTAACCCATTTCTGATAAGAATACGAATATAATTATTTTTCTACATGAGGATTATGGGTGGAATATTGTTTATAAATATAAATAGGCACATAGTTAACCCAATTTCTGATAAGAATATGTATATAAGTATTTTTCTAGGGATTATGGGTGAAATAGTGTTTATTAATTTACATAGGAACATATTAAACCTATTTCTGATATGAATATGCATAAAATTATTTTTCTACATGGGGATTATGGGTGGAATATTGTTTATAAATTTACATAGCAACATATTAAACCTATTTCTGATATGAATGTGCATATAATTATATTGGTATATGGGGATTATGGGTTGAATATTGTTTATAAATATACATAGGAACGTATTTAAGCCATTTCTGATAAGAATATGCATATAATTATTTTTCTACATGGGGATTATGGATGGAATATTGTTTATACATTTACATAGGAACATATTAAACCTATTTCTGATATGAATATGCATAACATTATTTTTCTACATGGGGATTATGGGTGGAATATTGTTTATAAATATACATAGTAACCTATTTAACCCATTTCTGATAAGTATATGCATGTCATTATTATTCAGTATGGGGATTATAGGTGGAATATTGTTTATAAATATACATAGGAACTGATTTAACCTGATAAGAATATGCACATAATTATTTCTCTACAGGGGGATTATGGGTGGAATAATGTTTGTAAATATACATAGTAACCTATTTAACCCATTTCTCATAAGAATATGCATATAATTATTTTTCTACATGGGGATTATGGATGGAATATTGTTTTTAAACATACATAGGAATATATTTATCCAATTTCTTATAAAAATACACATATAATTATTTTGCTACATATGGATTATGGGTGGAATATTGTTTATAAATATACATAGGAACGTATTTAAGCCATTTCTGATAAGAATATGCATATAATTATTTTTCTACATGGGGATTATGGGTGGAATATTGTTTATACATTTACATAGGAACATATTAAACCTATTTCTGATATGAATATGCATAACATTATTTTTCTACATGGGGATTATGGGTGGAATATTGTTTATAAATATACATAGTAACCTAATTAACCCATTTCTGATAAGAATATGCACACAATTATTTCTCTACATGGGGATTATGGGTGGAATAATGTTTGTAAATATACACAGTAACCTATTTAACCCATTTCTCATAAGAATATCCATATAATTATTTTTCTACATGGGGATTATGGATGGAATATTGTTTTTAAACATACATAGGAATATATTTATCCAATTTCTTATAAAAATACGCATATAATTATTTTTCTACATATGGATTATGGGTGGAATATTGTTTATAAATATACATAGGAACGTATTTAAGCCATTTCTGATAAGATTATGCATATCATTTTTTTTCTATATGGGGTAATGGGTGGAATATTGTTTATAAATATACATAGGAACCTAATTAAAGCATTTCTGATAAGAGTATGCATATAATTTTTTTTCTACATGGGGATTATTGGTGGAATATTGTTTATATACATACATAGGACCCTATTTAAGCAATTTCTGATAAGAATATGCATATAAGTATTTTTCTACACAGGGATTATGGGTGAAATATTGTTTATAAATATACATAGGAACCTAATTAAAGCATTTCTGATAAGAATATGCATATAATATTTTTTCTGCATGGGGATTATAGTGGGAAATTGTTTAAAAAATATACATAGGAACCTATTTAACCCATTTCTGATAAGAATATGCATATAATTATTCTTCTACATAGGGATTATGAATGGAATATTCATTCTAGTTAAACATAGGGATTATGAATGGAATATTCATTCTAGTTAAACATACAAAGGAATATATTTAACCCATTTCTGATAAGAATACGAATATAATTATTTTTCTACATGAGGATTATGGGTGGAATATTGTTTATAAATATAAATAGGCACATAGTTAACCCAATTTCTGATAAGAATATGTATATAAGTATTTTTCTAGGGATTATGGGTGAAATAGTGTTTATTAATTTACATAGGAACATATTAAACCTATTTCTGATATGAATATGCATAAAATTATTTTTCTACATGGGGATTATGGGTGGAATATTGTTTATAAATTTACATAGCAACATATTAAACCTATTTCTGATATGAATGTGCATATAATTATATTGGTATATGGGGATTATGGGTTGAATATTGTTTATAAATATACATAGGAACGTATTTAAGCCATTTCTGATAAGAATATGCATATAATTATTTTTCTACATGGGGATTATGGATGGAATATTGTTTATACATTTACATAGGAACATATTAAACCTATTTCTGATATGAATATGCATAACATTATTTTTCTACATGGGGATTATGGGTGGAATATTGTTTATAAATATACATAGTAACCTATTTAACCCATTTCTGATAAGTATATGCATGTCATTATTATTCAGTATGGGGATTATAGGTGGAATATTGTTTATAAATATACATAGGAACTGATTTAACCTGATAAGAATATGCACATAATTATTTCTCTACAGGGGGATTATGGGTGGAATAATGTTTGTAAATATACATAGTAACCTATTTAACCCATTTCTCATAAGAATATGCATATAATTATTTTTCTACATGGGGATTATGGATGGAATATTGTTTTTAAACATACATAGGAATATATTTATCCAATTTCTTATAAAAATACGCATATAATTATTTTTCTACATATGGATTATGGGTGGAATATTGTTTATAAATATACATAGGAACGTATTTAAGCCATTTCTGATTAGATTATGCATATCATTTTTTTTTCTATATGGGGTTATGGGTGGAATATTGTTTATAAATATACATAGGAACCTAATTAAAGCATTTCTGATAAGAATATGCATATATTTTTTTTTCTACATGGGGATTATTGGTGGAATATTGTTTATATACATACATAGGACCCTATTTAACCAATTTCTGATAAGAATATGCATATAAGTATTTTTCTACACAGGGATTATGGGTGAAATATTGTTTATAAATATACATAGGAACCTAATTAAAGCATTTCTGATAAGAATATGCATATAATATTTTTTCTGCATGGGGATTATAGTGGGAAATTGTTTAAAAAATATACATAGGAACCTATTTAACCTATTTCTGATAAGAATATGCATATAATTATTTTTCTACATAGGGATTATGAATGGAATATTCATTCTAGTTAAACATAGGGATTATGAATGGAATATTCATTCTAGTTAAACATACAAAGGAATATATTTAACCCATTTCTGATAAGAATACGAGTATAATTATTTTTCTACATGGGGATAATGGGTGGAATATTGTTTATAAATATACATAGGCACATAGTTAACCCAATTTCTGATAAGAATATGTATATAAGTATTTTTCTAGGGATTATGGGTGAAATAGTGTTTATTAATTTACATAGGAACATATTAAACATATTTCTGTTATGAATATGCATAAAATTATTTTTCTACATGGGGATTATGGGTGGAATATTGTTTATAAATATACATAGGACGCTATTTAACCCATTTTTGATACAAATATGCATATACTTATTTTTCTACATAGGGATTATTGGTGGAATACTGTTTTTAAATATACATAGTAACCTATTAAACCCATTTCTCATAAGAATATGCATATAACTATTTTTTTACATGGGGATTATGAATGGAATATTGTAGTTAAACATACATAGGAATATATTTAACCAATTTCTGATAAGAATATGCATATAAGTATTTTTCTACGTAGGGATGATGGGTGAAATATTGTTTATAAATATACATAGGGACCTATTTAGCCCATTTCTGATAAGAATATGCATATCATTATTTTTCTACATGGGGATTATGGGTTCAATATTATTTATAAATATACATAGGACCTATTTAACCAATTTTCTATTAAGAATATGCATATAATTATTTTTCTACATGGGGATTATAGTTAGAATATTGTTTATAAATATATATAGGAACCTATTTATGCCATTGCTTACAAAAATACGCATATCATTATTTTTCTACATATGGATTATGGGTGGAATATTGTTTATCAATATACATTGTAACCTATTTAACCCATTTCTGTTAACAATATGCATATAATTATTTTTATACATGGGGATTATGGATGGAATATTGTTTATAAATTTACATAGCAACATATTAAACCTATTTCTGATATGAATGTGCATCTAATCATATTGCTATATGTGGATTATGGGTTGAATATTGTTTATAAATATACATAGGAACGCGTTTAAGCCATTTCTGATAAGAATATGCATATAATTATTTTTCTACATGGGGATTATGGGTGGAATATTTTTGATACATTTACATAGGAACATATTAAACCTATTTCTGATATGAATATGCATAACATTATTTTTCTACATGGGGATTATGGGTGGAATATTGTTTATAAATATACATAGTAACCTATTTAACCCATTTCTCATAAGAATATGCATATAATTATTTTTCTACATGGGGATTATGGATGGAATATTGTTGTTAAACATACATAGGAATATATTTATCCCATTTATCCCATTTCTTATAAAAATACACATATAATTATTTTTCTACATTTGGATTATGGGTGGAATATTGTTTATAAATATACATAGGAACCTAATTAAAGAATTTCTGATAAGAATATGCATATAATTTATTTCTACATGGGGATTATTGGTGGAATATTGTTTATATACATACATAGGACCCTATTTAACCAATTTGTGATAAGAATATGCATATAAGTATTTTTCTACATAGGGATTATGGGTGAAATATTGTTTATAAATATACATAGGAACCTAATTAGGAATATATTAAACCCATTTCTGATAAGAATATGAATATAATTATTTTTCTACATGTGGATTGTTTGTGGAATATTGTTTATAAATATACATAGGAACGTATTTAAGCCATTTCTGATAAGAATATTCATATAATTATATTTCTACATGGGGATTATGGGTGGAATATTGTTTATACATTTACATAGGAACATATTAAACCTATTTCTGATATGAATATGCATAACATTATTTTTCTACATGGGGATTATGGGTGGAATATTGTTTATAAATATACATAGTAACCTATTTAACCCATTTCTGATAAGTATATGCATATAATTATTTTTCAGTATGGGGATTATAGGTGGAATATTGTTTATAAATATACATAGGAACTGATTTAACCCATTTCTGGTAAGAACATGCATATAATTATTTTCTACATAGGGATTAATGGCGGAATACTGTTTTTAAATATACATAGTAACTTTTTAACCCATTTCTCACAAGAATATACATATAATTATTTTTCTACATGGGGATTATGGATGGAATATTGTTTCTTAAACATACATAGGAATATATTTATCCAATTTCTTATAAAAATACACATATAATTATTTTGCTACATATGGATTATGGGTGGAATATTGTTTATAAATATACATAGGTACGTATTTAAGCCATTTCTGATAAGAATATGCATATAATTATTTTTTTACATGGGGATTATGGGTGGAATATTGTTTATACATTTACATAGGAACATATTAAACCTATTTCTGATATGAATATGCATAACATTATTTTTCTACATGGGGATTATGGGTGGAATATTGTTTATAAATATACATAGTAACCTAATTAACCCATTTCTGATAAGAATATGCACACAATTATTTCTCTACATGGGGATTATGGGTGGAATAATGTTTGTAAATATACACAGTAACCTATTTAACCCATTTCTCATAAGAATATGCATATAATTATTTTTCTACATGGGGATTATGGATGGAATATTGTTTTTAAACATACATAGGAATATATTTATCCAATTTCTTATAAAAATACGCATATAATTATTTTTCTACATATGGATTATGGGTGGAATATTGTTTATAAATATACATAGGAACGTATTTAAGCCATTTCTGATAAGATTATGCATATCATTTTTTTTCTATATGGGGTAATGGGTGGAATATTGTTTATAAATATACATAGGAACCTAATTAAAGCATTTCTGATAAGAGTATGCATATAATTTTTTTTCTACATGGGGATTATTGGTGGAATATTGTTTATATACATACATAGGACCCTATTTAAGCAATTTCTGATAAGAATATGCATATAAGTATTTTTCTACACAGGGATTATGGGTGAAATATTGTTTATAAATATACATAGGAACCTAATTAAAGCATTTCTGATAAGAATATGCATATAATATTTTTTCTGCATGGGGATTATAGTTTGAAATTGTTTAAAAAATATACATAGGAACCTATTTAACCCATTTCTGATAAGAATATGCATATAATTATTCTTACACATAGGGATTATGAATGGAATATTCATTCTAGTTAAACATAGGGATTATGAATGGAATATTCATTCTAGTTAAACATACAAAGGAATATATTTAACCCATTTCTTTTTTTTTTTTTTTTAAATTCCTTTATTTTATTTTATTTTCAAGGGAACGTGTTACAGTTTGAGGTACATATTATCAAGTTCTATAACATTTAATGGATAACATAAAACAGTGGTAGGGAGAAGATTTTAACAGGAACTGTCGTCGTCTAGAGATGTAACACATAAACAATCCTCTCGTTTACACAGTCTGTATGGTGAAAGCGGAGCCTGTGTGCATGGGAGGGTCTAATGTAATGACTATCTTAGTGTCTATTTGCACGCATTTCCCTGAGACATGCCTTGTGTAAACAGGTAACTCGTGTAATTATCCTATATCGGTAGGTAAAGGGGTGAAGTAAAATAACAAAAAGAGAAACTCTCCACTGATCGGGGGTGGGGATATTCCTGGTCGACCAGTGAAGTCCGGCAAAGGGCAACTAACATAAAGTAATGTAGACCATGATATTCATTATATCTGATCAGATCTTCCCTAAGCCGGTAGAGTATAGGGGATTGTGTGAGGACTGGGGAGGGTGGGGGGGGGGGAGGGGGGAGGAAAAAGCGGGAGACAATAAGGGGGAGGGGTAAGGATATTAGAGAGGAGAGATGGAGAGGGAGGTGAAGAAGGTAAGGAAGGGGGGTAAAGAGAGGTAAAGAGGGGAGGGTGGTGGTGCCACCCTCCAGCCAGGCGGGGCCCCCATAACGGGGGGTGTCCACGTTAAGACATCTCCCGGAGGTAGGCCTCGGAGTAAGTGAAGTGTTGCCAAGGGCGCCAGGTCTCCCGGAAGGCTTCCTCCCTGTCATGCAGCGTGGCCGTGAGATCTTCCATGTCACGCAGTTCATTAACCCTGGCATACCACTGGATCTTAGTTGGTGGGGTTTCCGATCTCCAAAATAGAGGGATGCAGGCCTTGGCCGCATTAAGTAGTTGTATAGTGAGTGAGGCTTTATATTTCTTAATTGTTCTGCTAGATAGGTGCAGCAAACAGGCCCCGGGATCTCCCCCCAGTGCGACGCCCGTTAAACGTTCGATCGTGTCTGTCACCTCTTTCCAATAAGGTTTAATCTTGGGGCAGTCCCAGAAAATGTGCAACATCGTTCCTTCTCCTGTTCCACAGCGCCAACATATACTTGGTACCTGCGGGAGGAACCTGTGGAGAGTGGATGGTACCTTGTACCATCTGGTCACAATCTTGTAACATGTCTCTTGGACCCTTGTGGCTAGAGAAGATTTTTGGGCAAAATGTAAGATCTTTTCCCTTTGTGCTTCATTAAAATGCACTCCTAATTCTGTTTCCCATTTAGTGAGGAAGGGGGGCACAAAGCTTTCAGGCGGGGCAATCAGGGAGAGGTAGATCGAGGACAGGGAGTGGCGTACGGGCTCTCTGCGGTGGCAGACACGTTCCAACTCCGTGAGTGGGCGTGGGGGACCTAAAGTCTGAGCACTTCGGCGTAAAAAATTACGCAGTTGGAGACCACTCAGGAAATCCAATGGCGTGTCCAGGTCCTCAATTCCCGCGGCCGACCGGAGCCGGCCACCGGCATCTAGGAAATCGTGGAGGTGTGGCCATCTATCTCCCTCCGATAGGGCTCTATAGATCGGGCCCTGGCAGCCCGGCAAGAAATCAGGGTTGCCCAGTATCGGCACCATAGGGGAAGGAATAGGTGATATCAGGGTTTTACGAAAGGTTTCTCTGGCCACTCTTAATGTGTTTCCCAGAGTCGGGTGTTCGGCGATGATCTTCGGGATCGGAGTGGAAAGCCACGGCCAACTCCTAGCCGTTCCATCGGAGTCCTCCATCTCCATATGGACCCATTGTTTGGCTTCTGAGTGGCAGTGCCAGTCTATCAGTCTGGTAAGATGTGTTGCCCTGTAGTAGGCTTTTACGTCTGGTAGTCCCACTCCACCCCTACGTTTTGTCATATAGAGTAGTTGTAATTTGATGCGAGGTTGCCCGCGTGACCAGACAAAATCTCGGAAAAGTGCGTCAAGTCGCTTGAAGAAGGAGGGCGGGAGATGTATGGGGAGGGCCTGCAGGAGATAGAGTATCCTCGGGAGGGCTGTCATCTTGATGGCATTACAGCGTCCAAACCACGTTAGAGTGAGGGAGTGCCAATGTTGTAGGTCTGTTTTAAGCCTGTGTAGAAGAGTGGCAAAGTTTGCTTGGTAAAGGTGGGCGGGGTCCGCGGTAATGGCCACTCCTAGGTACGGAATGGTATCGGTTGCCCAGTGGAACTTGTAGTTCAGGCGTAATTGTCGGATACTTTGAGAGTTCAGTGTGATATTAAGCATGGAGGATTTAGACATGTTTATTTTAAATAGGGACAGGGCTCCGTACTCCCTCAGGGAATAAAGCAAGGCGGGGAGTGAGGCAGTGGGGTCAGCCAAGAAGAAGATAAGGTCATCCGCGAAAGCGGCGACCTTGTGGGCTCCAGATGTTTTACGAAAGCCCTCTATTTGGGGGTTGGCCCGTATCTTACAGAGCAGAGGTTCCAAAGAAAGAATAAAGATTAGAGGAGACAGGGGACAACCCTGTCTGGTACCATTTCGGATGTGGAAATAACCCGACCTGGTTTCGTTAACCCTAACCGCCGCTGTGGGGCTGGAGTAGAGAGATAAGATCCAGCTGAGCATCGACGACCGGAGGCCAATGTGTTCGAGAGTAGCTCTGACAAATGTCCAGTCTACACGGTCGAAAGCCTTCTCCGCGTCAGTTGACAGCAGGAGAAGGGGTCGTCGCGTGGTCCTGGCGGCATGTATGAGGTTCAGCACCCTAATGGTGTTGTCACGTGGTTCCCGTTGGGGGACAAAACCCGCTTGGTCTTTGTGAATTAGGTTTGGTATGTGTGGGAGCAATCTGTTCGCCAGGATCTTGGCAAACAGTTTCAAGTCGGTGTTTAGCAAAGCTATCGGTCGGTAGTTTCCACACCGGAGTAGGTCCCTTCCCTCTTTAGGGATGAGAGAAATGTAGGCCCTAAGGGAATCTATGGGGAAGGAATTACCTTGCGTAATTGAGTTAAGTGCATCCACTAGCGGTTTAGAGAGCGTCTCAAAAAAGGTTTTGAAATAAATTGGAGTAAGGCCATCGGGGCCTGGGGCTTTCTTGGGCTTGGAACTCGCTAGTGCTACCCCTAGTTCCTCCACCGTAATGGGGTCTTCCAGTTCTTCCGCTATGTCGGCCGATAGAGATGGCATGCCAGAGGAGGCTAGATATTCGTGTGGGGTGGGTCCCCCAGAGGGGCCAAGGGCATCAGGAGAGGGTCTATCTAGATTATAGAGGCCGCTGTAGAATGAGCGGAATTCTTCCGCCATTTCTGTTGAGGTAGAGACCCTCTGACCCGAAGGGGTCAGAATGTGGGGGATGAAAGTTTTGGTGCGGGGTCCGCGAAGAGCTCTGGCTAGGAGGGAGCCAGGTTTGTTAGAGAATTCGTACATTGTGCGGCGTGACCATGCTAACCTCTCTTTAGCTTTATGTAACAGAAGCGAGCGAAGCTCCTCACGTGCTTTAAGTAGCTCCTGGTATACGGAGCGAGCTAGGCTGGCCTTGTGTGTACATTCAAGGGTCTTGATCTGTTTAACCCATTTCTGATAAGAATACGAATATAATTATTTTTCTACATGAGGATTATGGGTGGAATATTGTTTATAAATATAAATAGGCACATAGTTAACCCAATTTCTGATAAGAATATGTATATAAGTATTTTTCTAGGGATTATGGGTGAAATAGTGTTTATTAATTTACATAGGAACATATTAAACCTATTTCTGATATGAATATGCATAAAATTATTTTTCTACATGGGGATTATGGGTGGAATATTGTTTATAAATTTACATAGCAACATATTAAACCTATTTCTGATATGAATGTGCATATAATTATATTGGTATATGGGGATTATGGGTTGAATATTGTTTATAAATATACATAGGAACGTATTTAAGCCATTTCTGATAAGAATATGCATATAATTATTTTTCTACATGGGGATTATGGATGGAATATTGTTTATACATTTACATAGGAACATATTAAACCTATTTCTGATATGAATATGCATAACATTATTTTTCTACATGGGGATTATGGGTGGAATATTGTTTATAAATATACATAGTAACCTATTTAACCCATTTCTGATAAGTATATGCATGTCATTATTATTCAGTATGGGGATTATAGGTGGAATATTGTTTATAAATATACATAGGAACTGATTTAACCTGATAAGAATATGCACATAGTTATTTCTCTACATGGGGATTATGGGTGGAATAATGTTTGTAAATATACATAGTAACCTATTTAACCCATTTCTCATAAGAATATGCATATAATTATTTTTCTACATGGGGATTATGGATGGAATATTGTTTTTAAACATACATAGGAATATATTTATCCAATTTCTTATAAAAATACGCATATAATTATTTTTCTACATATGGATTATGGGTGGAATATTGTTTATAAATATACATAGGAACGTATTTAAGCCATTTCTGATTAGATTATGCATATAATTTTTTTTCTATATGGGGTTATGGGTGGAATATTGTTTATAAATATACATAGGAACCTAATTAAAGCATTTCTGATAAGAATATGCATATAATTTTTTTTCTACATGGGGATTATTGGTGGAATATTGTTTATATACATACATAGGACCCTATTTAACCAATTTCTGATAAGAATATGCATATAAGTATTTTTCTACACAGGGATTATGGGTGAAATATTGTTTATAAATATACATAGGAACCTAATTAAAGCATTTCTGATAAGAATATGCATATAATATTTTTTCTGCATGGGGATTATAGTGGGAAATTGTTTAAAAAATATACATAGGAACCTATTTAACCCATTTCTGATAAGAATATGCATATAATTATTTTTCTACATAGGGATTATGAATGGAATATTCATTCTAGTTAAACATAGGGATTATGAATGGAATATTCATTCTAGTTAAACATACAAAGGAATATATTTAACCCATTTCTGATAAGAATACGAATATAATTATTTTTCTACATGGGGATTATGGGTGGAATATTGTTTATAAATATACATAGGCACATAGTTAACCCAATTTCTGATAAGAATATGTATATAAGTATTTTTCTAGGGATTATGGGTGAAATAGTGTTTATTAATTTACATAGGAACATATTAAACATATTTCTGTTATGAATATGCATAAAATTATTTTTCTACATGGGGATTATGGGTGGAATATTGTTTATAAATATACATAGGACGCTATTTAACCCATTTTTGATACAAATATGCATATAATTATTTTTCTACATAGGGATTATTGGTGGAATACTGTTTTTAAATATACATAGTAACCTATTAAATCCCTTTCTCATAAGAATATGCATATAACTATTTTTTTACATGGGGATTATGAATGGAATATTGTAGTTAAACATACATAGGAATATATTTAACCAATTTCTGATAAGAATATGCATATAAGTATTTTTCTACGTAGGGATGATGGGTGAAATATTGTTTATAAATATACATAGGGACCTATTTAGCCCATTTCTGATAAGACTATGCATATCATTATTTTTCTACATGGGGATTATGGGTTCAATATTGTTTATAAATATACATAGGACCTATTTAACCAATTTTCTATTAAGAATATGCATATAATTATTTTTCTACATGGGGATTATAGTTAGAATATTGTTTATAAATATATATAGGAACCTATTTATGCCATTGCTTACAAAAATACGCATATCATTATTTTTCTACATATGGATTATGGGTGGAATATTGTTTATCATTATACATTGTAACCTATTTAACCCATTTCTGTTAACAATATGCATATAATTATTTTTTTTACATGGGGATTATGGATGGAATATTGTTTATAAATTTACATAGCAACATATTAAACCTATTTCTGATATGAATGTGCATCTAATCATATTGCTATATGTGGATTATGGGTGGAATATTGTTTATAAATATACATAGTAACCTATTTAACCCATTTCTCATAAGAATATGCATATAATTATTTTTCTACATGGGGATTATGGATGGAATATTGTTGTTAAACATACATAGGAATATATTTATCCCATTTATCACATTTCTTATAAAAATAAACATATAATTATTTTTCTACATTTGGATTATGGGTGGAATATTGTTTATAAATATACATAGGAACCTAATTAAAGAATTTCTGATAAGAATATGCATATAATTTATTTCTACATGGGGATTATTGGTGGAATATTGTTTATATACATACATAGGACCCTATTTAACCAATTTGTGATAAGAATATGCATATAAGTATTTTTCTACATAGGGATTATGGGTGAAATATTGTTTATAAATATACATAGGAACCTAATTAGGAATATATTAAACCCATTTCTGATAAGAATATGAATATAATTATTTTTCTACATGTGGATTGTTTGTGGAATATTGTTTATAAATATACATAGGAACGTATTTAAGCCATTTCTGATAAGAATATGCATATGATTATTTTTCTACATGGGGATTATGGATGGAATATTGTTTATACATTTACATAGGAACATATTAAACCTATTTCTGATATGAATATGCATAACATTATTTTTCTACATGGGGATTATGGGTGGAATATTGTTTATAAATATACATAGTAACCTATTTAACCCATTTCTGATAAGTATATGCATGTCATTATTATTCAGTATGGGGATTATAGGTGGAATATTGTTTATAAATATACATAGGAACTGATTTAACCTGATAAGAATATGCACATAGTTATTTCTCTACATGGGGATTTATGGGTGGAATAATGTTTGTAAATATACATAGTAACCTATTTAACCCATTTCTCATAAGAATATGCACATAATTATTTTTCTACATGGGGATTATGGATGGAATATTGTTTTTAAACATACATAGGAATATATTTATCCAATTTCTTATAAAAATACGCATATAATTATTTTTCTACATATGGATTATGGGTGGAATATTGTTTATAAATATACATAGGAACGTATTTAAGCCATTTCTGATTAGATTATGCATATCATTTTTTTTTCTATATGGGGTTATGGGTGGAATATTGTTTATAAATATACATAGGAACCTAATTAAAGCATTTCTGATAAGAATATGCATATATTTTTTTTTCTACATGGGGATTATTGGTGGAATATTGTTTATATACATACATAGGACCCTATTTAACCAATTTCTGATAAGAATATGCATATAAGTATTTTTCTACACAGGGATTATGGGTGAAATATTGTTTATAAATATACATAGGAACCTAATTAAAGCATTTCTGATAAGAATATGCATATAATATTTTTTCTGCATGGGGATTATAGTGGGAAATTGTTTAAAAAATATACATAGGAACCTATTTAACCCATTTCTGATAAGAATATGCATATAATTATTTTTCTACATAGGGATTATGAATGGAATATTCATTCTAGTTAAACATAGGGATTATGAATGGAATATTCATTCTAGTTAAACATACAAAGGAATATATTTAACCCATTTCTGATAAGAATACGAGTATAATTATTTTTCTACATGGGGATAATGGGTGGAATATTGTTTATAAATATACATAGGCACATAGTTAACCCAATTTCTGATAAGAATATGTATATAAGTATTTTTCTAGGGATTATGGGTGAAATAGTGTTTATTAATTTACATAGGAACATATTAAACATATTTCTGTTATGAATATGCATAAAATTATTTTTCTACATGGGGATTATGGGTGGAATATTGTTTATAAATATACATAGGACGCTATTTAACCCATTTTTGATACAAATATGCATATACTTATTTTTCTACATAGGGATTATTGGTGGAATACTGTTTTTAAATATACATAGTAACCTATTAAACCCATTTCTCATAAGAATATGCATATAACTATTTTTTTACATGGGGATTATGAATGGAATATTGTAGTTAAACATACATAGGAATATATTTAACCAATTTCTGATAAGAATATGCATATAAGTATTTTTCTACGTAGGGATGATGGGTGAAATATTGTTTATAAATATACATAGGGACCTATTTAGCCCATTTCTGATAAGAATATGCATATCATTATTTTTCTACATGGGGATTATGGGTTCAATATTATTTATAAATATACATAGGACCTATTTAACCAATTTTCTATTAAGAATATGCATATAATTATTTTTCTACATGGGGATTATGGGTGGAATATTTTTGATACATTTACATAGGAACATATTAAACCTATTTCTGATATGAATATGCATAACATTATTTTTCTACATGGGGATTATGGGTGGAATATTGTTTATAAATATACATAGTAACCTATTTAACCCATTTCTCATAAGAATATGCATATAATTATTTTTCTACATGGGGATTATGGATGGAATATTGTTGTTAAACATACATAGGAATATATTTATCCCATTTATCCCATTTCTTATAAAAATACACATATAATTATTTTTCTACATTTGGATTATGGGTGGAATATTGTTTATAAATATACATAGGAACATAATTAAAGAATTTCTGATAAGAATATGCATATAATTTATTTCTACATGGGGATTATTGGTGGAATATTGTTTATATACATACATAGGACCCTATTTAACCAATTTGTGATAAGAATATGCATATAAGTATTTTTCTACATAGGGATTATGGGTGAAATATTGTTTATAAATATACATAGGAACCTAATTAGGAATATATTAAACCCATTTCTGATAAGAATATGAATATAATTATTTTTCTACATGTGGATTGTTTGTGGAATATTGTTTATAAATATACATAGGAACGTATTTAAGCCATTTCTGATAAGAATATTCATATAATTATATTTCTACATGGGGATTATGGGTGGAATATTGTTTATACATTTACATAGGAACATATTAAACCTATTTCTGATATGAATATGCATAACATTATTTTTCTACATGGGGATTATGGGTGGAATATTGTTTATAAATATACATAGTAACCTATTTAACCCATTTCTGATAAGTATATGCATATAATTATTTTTCAGTATGGGGATTATAGGTGGAATATTGTTTATAAATATACATAGGAACTGATTTAACCCATTTCTGGTAAGAACATGCATATAATTATTTTCTACATAGGGATTAATGGCGGAATACTGTTTTTAAATATACATAGTAACTTTTTAACCCATTTCTCACAAGAATATACATATAATTATTTTTCTACATGGGGATTATGGATGGAATATTGTTTCTTAAACATACATAGGAATATATTTATCCAATTTCTTATAAAAATACACATATAATTATTTTGCTACATATGGATTATGGGTGGAATATTGTTTATAAATATACATAGGTACGTATTTAAGCCATTTCTGATAAGAATATGCATATAATTATTTTTTTACATGGGGATTATGGGTGGAATATTGTTTATACATTTACATAGGAACATATTAAACCTATTTCTGATATGAATATGCATAACATTATTTTTCTACATGGGGATTATGGGTGGAATATTGTTTATAAATATACATAGTAACCTAATTAACCCATTTCTGATAAGAATATGCACACAATTATTTCTCTACATGGGGATTATGGGTGGAATAATGTTTGTAAATATACACAGTAACCTATTTAACCCATTTCTCATAAGAATATGCATATAATTATTTTTCTACATGGGGATTATGGATGGAATATTGTTTTTAAACATACATAGGAATATATTTATCCAATTTCTTATAAAAATACGCATATAATTATTTTTCTACATATGGATTATGGGTGGAATATTGTTTATAAATATACATAGGAACGTATTTAAGCCATTTCTGATAAGATTATGCATATCATTTTTTTTCTATATGGGGTAATGGGTGGAATATTGTTTATAAATATACATAGGAACCTAATTAAAGCATTTCTGATAAGAGTATGCATATAATTTTTTTTCTACATGGGGATTATTGGTGGAATATTGTTTATATACATACATAGGACCCTATTTAAGCAATTTCTGATAAGAATATGCATATAAGTATTTTTCTACACAGGGATTATGGGTGAAATATTGTTTATAAATATACATAGGAACCTAATTAAAGCATTTCTGATAAGAATATGCATATAATATTTTTTCTGCATGGGGATTATAGTTTGAAATTGTTTAAAAAATATACATAGGAACCTATTTAACCCATTTCTGATAAGAATATGCATATAATTATTCTTACACATAGGGATTATGAATGGAATATTCATTCTAGTTAAACATAGGGATTATGAATGGAATATTCATTCTAGTTAAACATACAAAGGAATATATTTAACCCATTTCTGATAAGAATACGAATATAATTATTTTTCTACATGAGGATTATGGGTGGAATATTGTTTATAAATATAAATAGGCACATAGTTAACCCAATTTCTGATAAGAATATGTATATAAGTATTTTTCTAGGGATTATGGGTGAAATAGTGTTTATTAATTTACATAGGAACATATTAAACCTATTTCTGATATGAATATGCATAAAATTATTTTTCTACATGGGGATTATGGGTGGAATATTGTTTATAAATTTACATAGCAACATATTAAACCTATTTCTGATATGAATGTGCATATAATTATATTGGTATATGGGGATTATGGGTTGAATATTGTTTATAAATATACATAGGAACGTATTTAAGCCATTTCTGATAAGAATATGCATATAATTATTTTTCTACATGGGGATTATGGATGGAATATTGTTTATACATTTACATAGGAACATATTAAACCTATTTCTGATATGAATATGCATAACATTATTTTTCTACATGGGGATTATGGGTGGAATATTGTTTATAAATATACATAGTAACCTATTTAACCCATTTCTGATAAGTATATGCATGTCATTATTATTCAGTATGGGGATTATAGGTGGAATATTGTTTATAAATATACATAGGAACTGATTTAACCTGATAAGAATATGCACATAGTTATTTCTCTACATGGGGATTATGGGTGGAATAATGTTTGTAAATATACATAGTAACCTATTTAACCCATTTCTCATAAGAATATGCATATAATTATTTTTCTACATGGGGATTATGGATGGAATATTGTTTTTAAACATACATAGGAATATATTTATCCAATTTCTTATAAAAATACGCATATAATTATTTTTCTACATATGGATTATGGGTGGAATATTGTTTATAAATATACATAGGAACGTATTTAAGCCATTTCTGATTAGATTATGCATATAATTTTTTTTCTATATGGGGTTATGGGTGGAATATTGTTTATAAATATACATAGGAACCTAATTAAAGCATTTCTGATAAGAATATGCATATAATTTTTTTTCTACATGGGGATTATTGGTGGAATATTGTTTATATACATACATAGGACCCTATTTAACCAATTTCTGATAAGAATATGCATATAAGTATTTTTCTACACAGGGATTATGGGTGAAATATTGTTTATAAATATACATAGGAACCTAATTAAAGCATTTCTGATAAGAATATGCATATAATATTTTTTCTGCATGGGGATTATAGTGGGAAATTGTTTAAAAAATATACATAGGAACCTATTTAACCCATTTCTGATAAGAATATGCATATAATTATTTTTCTACATAGGGATTATGAATGGAATATTCATTCTAGTTAAACATAGGGATTATGAATGGAATATTCATTCTAGTTAAACATACAAAGGAATATATTTAACCCATTTCTGATAAGAATACGAATATAATTATTTTTCTACATGGGGATTATGGGTGGAATATTGTTTATAAATATACATAGGCACATAGTTAACCCAATTTCTGATAAGAATATGTATATAAGTATTTTTCTAGGGATTATGGGTGAAATAGTGTTTATTAATTTACATAGGAACATATTAAACATATTTCTGTTATGAATATGCATAAAATTATTTTTCTACATGGGGATTATGGGTGGAATATTGTTTATAAATATACATAGGACGCTATTTAACCCATTTTTGATACAAATATGCATATAATTATTTTTCTACATAGGGATTATTGGTGGAATACTGTTTTTAAATATACATAGTAACCTATTAAATCCCTTTCTCATAAGAATATGCATATAACTATTTTTTTACATGGGGATTATGAATGGAATATTGTAGTTAAACATACATAGGAATATATTTAACCAATTTCTGATAAGAATATGCATATAAGTATTTTTCTACGTAGGGATGATGGGTGAAATATTGTTTATAAATATACATAGGGACCTATTTAGCCCATTTCTGATAAGACTATGCATATCATTATTTTTCTACATGGGGATTATGGGTTCAATATTGTTTATAAATATACATAGGACCTATTTAACCAATTTTCTATTAAGAATATGCATATAATTATTTTTCTACATGGGGATTATAGTTAGAATATTGTTTATAAATATATATAGGAACCTATTTATGCCATTGCTTACAAAAATACGCATATCATTATTTTTCTACATATGGATTATGGGTGGAATATTGTTTATCATTATACATTGTAACCTATTTAACCCATTTCTGTTAACAATATGCATATAATTATTTTTTTTACATGGGGATTATGGATGGAATATTGTTTATAAATTTACATAGCAACATATTAAACCTATTTCTGATATGAATGTGCATCTAATCATATTGCTATATGTGGATTATGGGTGGAATATTGTTTATAAATATACATAGTAACCTATTTAACCCATTTCTCATAAGAATATGCATATAATTATTTTTCTACATGGGGATTATGGATGGAATATTGTTGTTAAACATACATAGGAATATATTTATCCCATTTATCACATTTCTTATAAAAATAAACATATAATTATTTTTCTACATTTGGATTATGGGTGGAATATTGTTTATAAATATACATAGGAACCTAATTAAAGAATTTCTGATAAGAATATGCATATAATTTATTTCTACATGGGGATTATTGGTGGAATATTGTTTATATACATACATAGGACCCTATTTAACCAATTTGTGATAAGAATATGCATATAAGTATTTTTCTACATAGGGATTATGGGTGAAATATTGTTTATAAATATACATAGGAACCTAATTAGGAATATATTAAACCCATTTCTGATAAGAATATGAATATAATTATTTTTCTACATGTGGATTGTTTGTGGAATATTGTTTATAAATATACATAGGAACGTATTTAAGCCATTTCTGATAAGAATATGCATATGATTATTTTTCTACATGGGGATTATGGATGGAATATTGTTTATACATTTACATAGGAACATATTAAACCTATTTCTGATATGAATATGCATAACATTATTTTTCTACATGGGGATTATGGGTGGAATATTGTTTATAAATATACATAGTAACCTATTTAACCCATTTCTGATAAGTATATGCATGTCATTATTATTCAGTATGGGGATTATAGGTGGAATATTGTTTATAAATATACATAGGAACTGATTTAACCTGATAAGAATATGCACATAGTTATTTCTCTACATGGGGATTTATGGGTGGAATAATGTTTGTAAATATACATAGTAACCTATTTAACCCATTTCTCATAAGAATATGCACATAATTATTTTTCTACATGGGGATTATGGATGGAATATTGTTTTTAAACATACATAGGAATATATTTATCCAATTTCTTATAAAAATACGCATATAATTATTTTTCTACATATGGATTATGGGTGGAATATTGTTTATAAATATACATAGGAACGTATTTAAGCCATTTCTGATTAGATTATGCATATCATTTTTTTTTCTATATGGGGTTATGGGTGGAATATTGTTTATAAATATACATAGGAACCTAATTAAAGCATTTCTGATAAGAATATGCATATATTTTTTTTTCTACATGGGGATTATTGGTGGAATATTGTTTATATACATACATAGGACCCTATTTAACCAATTTCTGATAAGAATATGCATATAAGTATTTTTCTACACAGGGATTATGGGTGAAATATTGTTTATAAATATACATAGGAACCTAATTAAAGCATTTCTGATAAGAATATGCATATAATATTTTTTCTGCATGGGGATTATAGTGGGAAATTGTTTAAAAAATATACATAGGAACCTATTTAACCCATTTCTGATAAGAATATGCATATAATTATTTTTCTACATAGGGATTATGAATGGAATATTCATTCTAGTTAAACATAGGGATTATGAATGGAATATTCATTCTAGTTAAACATACAAAGGAATATATTTAACCCATTTCTGATAAGAATACGAGTATAATTATTTTTCTACATGGGGATAATGGGTGGAATATTGTTTATAAATATACATAGGCACATAGTTAACCCAATTTCTGATAAGAATATGTATATAAGTATTTTTCTAGGGATTATGGGTGAAATAGTGTTTATTAATTTACATAGGAACATATTAAACATATTTCTGTTATGAATATGCATAAAATTATTTTTCTACATGGGGATTATGGGTGGAATATTGTTTATAAATATACATAGGACGCTATTTAACCCATTTTTGATACAAATATGCATATACTTATTTTTCTACATAGGGATTATTGGTGGAATACTGTTTTTAAATATACATAGTAACCTATTAAACCCATTTCTCATAAGAATATGCATATAACTATTTTTTTACATGGGGATTATGAATGGAATATTGTAGTTAAACATACATAGGAATATATTTAACCAATTTCTGATAAGAATATGCATATAAGTATTTTTCTACGTAGGGATGATGGGTGAAATATTGTTTATAAATATACATAGGGACCTATTTAGCCCATTTCTGATAAGAATATGCATATCATTATTTTTCTACATGGGGATTATGGGTTCAATATTATTTATAAATATACATAGGACCTATTTAACCAATTTTCTATTAAGAATATGCATATAATTATTTTTCTACATGGGGATTATAGTTAGAATATTGTTTATAAATATATATAGGAACCTATTTATGCCATTGCTTACAAAAATACGCATATCATTATTTTTCTACATATGGATTATGGGTGGAATATTGTTTATCAATATACATTGTAACCTATTTAACCCATTTCTGTTAACAATATGCATATAATTATTTTTATACATGGGGATTATGGATGGAATATTGTTTATAAATTTACATAGCAACATATTAAACCTATTTCTGATATGAATGTGCATCTAATCATATTGCTATATGTGGATTATGGGTTGAATATTGTTTATAAATATACATAGGAACGCGTTTAAGCCATTTCTGATAAGAATATGCATATAATTATTTTTCTACATGGGGATTATGGGTGGAATATTTTTGATACATTTACATAGGAACATATTAAACCTATTTCTGATATGAATATGCATAACATTATTTTTCTACATGGGGATTATGGGTGGAATATTGTTTATAAATATACATAGTAACCTATTTAACCCATTTCTCATAAGAATATGCATATAATTATTTTTCTACATGGGGATTATGGATGGAATATTGTTGTTAAACATACATAGGAATATATTTATCCCATTTATCCCATTTCTTATAAAAATACACATATAATTATTTTTCTACATTTGGATTATGGGTGGAATATTGTTTATAAATATACATAGGAACATAATTAAAGAATTTCTGATAAGAATATGCATATAATTTATTTCTACATGGGGATTATTGGTGGAATATTGTTTATATACATACATAGGACCCTATTTAACCAATTTGTGATAAGAATATGCATATAAGTATTTTTCTACATAGGGATTATGGGTGAAATATTGTTTATAAATATACATAGGAACCTAATTAGGAATATATTAAACCCATTTCTGATAAGAATATGAATATAATTATTTTTCTACATGTGGATTGTTTGTGGAATATTGTTTATAAATATACATAGGAACGTATTTAAGCCATTTCTGATAAGAATATTCATATAATTATATTTCTACATGGGGATTATGGGTGGAATATTGTTTATACATTTACATAGGAACATATTAAACCTATTTCTGATATGAATATGCATAACATTATTTTTCTACATGGGGATTATGGGTGGAATATTGTTTATAAATATACATAGTAACCTATTTAACCCATTTCTGATAAGTATATGCATATAATTATTTTTCAGTATGGGGATTATAGGTGGAATATTGTTTATAAATATACATAGGAACTGATTTAACCCATTTCTGGTAAGAACATGCATATAATTATTTTCTACATAGGGATTAATGGCGGAATACTGTTTTTAAATATACATAGTAACTTTTTAACCCATTTCTCACAAGAATATACATATAATTATTTTTCTACATGGGGATTATGGATGGAATATTGTTTCTTAAACATACATAGGAATATATTTATCCAATTTCTTATAAAAATACACATATAATTATTTTGCTACATATGGATTATGGGTGGAATATTGTTTATAAATATACATAGGTACGTATTTAAGCCATTTCTGATAAGAATATGCATATAATTATTTTTTTACATGGGGATTATGGGTGGAATATTGTTTATACATTTACATAGGAACATATTAAACCTATTTCTGATATGAATATGCATAACATTATTTTTCTACATGGGGATTATGGGTGGAATATTGTTTATAAATATACATAGTAACCTAATTAACCCATTTCTGATAAGAATATGCACACAATTATTTCTCTACATGGGGATTATGGGTGGAATAATGTTTGTAAATATACACAGTAACCTATTTAACCCATTTCTCATAAGAATATGCATATAATTATTTTTCTACATGGGGATTATGGATGGAATATTGTTTTTAAACATACATAGGAATATATTTATCCAATTTCTTATAAAAATACGCATATAATTATTTTTCTACATATGGATTATGGGTGGAATATTGTTTATAAATATACATAGGCACATAGTTAACCCAATTTCTGATAAGAATATGTATATAAGTATTTTTCTAGGGATTATGGGTGAAATAGTGTTTATTAATTTACATAGGAACATATTAAACATATTTCTGTTATGAATATGCATAAAATTATTTTTCTACATGGGGATTATGGGTGGAATATTGTTTATAAATATACATAGGACGCTATTTAACCCATTTTTGATACAAATATGCATATAATTATTTTTCTACATAGGGATTATTGGTGGAATACTGTTTTTAAATATACATAGTAACCTATTAAATCCCTTTCTCATAAGAATATGCATATAACTATTTTTTTACATGGGGATTATGAATGGAATATTGTAGTTAAACATACATAGGAATATATTTAACCAATTTCTGATAAGAATATGCATATAAGTATTTTTCTACGTAGGGATGATGGGTGAAATATTGTTTATAAATATACATAGGGACCTATTTAGCCCATTTCTGATAAGACTATGCATATCATTATTTTTCTACATGGGGATTATGGGTTCAATATTGTTTATAAATATACATAGGACCTATTTAACCAATTTTCTATTAAGAATATGCATATAATTATTTTTCTACATGGGGATTATAGTTAGAATATTGTTTATAAATATATATAGGAACCTATTTATGCCATTGCTTACAAAAATACGCATATCATTATTTTTCTACATATGGATTATGGGTGGAATATTGTTTATCATTATACATTGTAACCTATTTAACCCATTTCTGTTAACAATATGCATATAATTATTTTTTTTACATGGGGATTATGGATGGAATATTGTTTATAAATTTACATAGCAACATATTAAACCTATTTCTGATATGAATGTGCATCTAATCATATTGCTATATGTGGATTATGGGTGGAATATTGTTTATAAATATACATAGTAACCTATTTAACCCATTTCTCATAAGAATATGCATATAATTATTTTTCTACATGGGGATTATGGATGGAATATTGTTGTTAAACATACATAGGAATATATTTATCCCATTTATCACATTTCTTATAAAAATAAACATATAATTATTTTTCTACATTTGGATTATGGGTGGAATATTGTTTATAAATATACATAGGAACCTAATTAAAGAATTTCTGATAAGAATATGCATATAATTTATTTCTACATGGGGATTATTGGTGGAATATTGTTTATATACATACATAGGACCCTATTTAACCAATTTGTGATAAGAATATGCATATAAGTATTTTTCTACATAGGGATTATGGGTGAAATATTGTTTATAAATATACATAGGAACCTAATTAGGAATATATTAAACCCATTTCTGATAAGAATATGAATATAATTATTTTTCTACATGTGGATTGTTTGTGGAATATTGTTTATAAATATACATAGGAACGTATTTAAGCCATTTCTGATAAGAATATGCATATGATTATTTTTCTACATGGGGATTATGGATGGAATATTGTTTATACATTTACATAGGAACATATTAAACCTATTTCTGATATGAATATGCATAACATTATTTTTCTACATGGGGATTATGGGTGGAATATTGTTTATAAATATACATAGTAACCTATTTAACCCATTTCTGATAAGTATATGCATGTCATTATTATTCAGTATGGGGATTATAGGTGGAATATTGTTTATAAATATACATAGGAACTGATTTAACCTGATAAGAATACGCACATAGTTATTTCTCTACATGGGGATTTATGGGTGGAATAATGTTTGTAAATATACATAGTAACCTATTTAACCCATTTCTCATAAGAATATGCACATAATTATTTTTCTACATGGGGATTATGGATGGAATATTGTTTTTAAACATACATAGGAATATATTTATCCAATTTCTTATAAAAATACGCATATAATTATTTTTCTACATATGGATTATGGGTGGAATATTGTTTATAAATATACATAGGAACGTATTTAAGCCATTTCTGATAAGATTATGCATATCATTTTTTTTCTATATGGGGTTATGGGTAGAATATTGTTTATAAATATACATAGGAACCTAATTAAAGCATTTCTGATCAGAATATGCATATAATTTTTTTTCTACATGGGGATTATTGGTGGAATATTGTTTATATACATACATAGGACCCTATTTAACCAATTTCTGATAAGAATATGCATATAAGTATTTTTCTACACAGGGATTATGGGTGAAATATTGTTTATAAATATACATAGGAACCTAATTAAAGCATTTCTGATAAGAATATGCATATAATATTTTTTCTGCATGGGGATTATAGTGGGAAATTGTTTAAAAAATATACATAGGAACCTATTTAACCCATTTCTGATAAGAATATGCATATAATTATTTTTCTACATAGGGATTATGAATGGAATATTCATTCTAGTTAAACATAGGGATTATGAATGGAATATTCATTCTAGTTAAACATACAAAGGAATATATTTAACCCATTTCTGATAAGAATACGAATATAATTATTTTTCTACATGGGGATTACGGGTGGAATATTGTTTATAAATATACATAGGCACATAGTTAACCCAATTTCTGATAAGAATATGTATATAAGTATTTTTCTAGGGATTATGGGTGAAATAGTGTTTATTAATTTACATAGGAACATATTAAACATATTTCTGTTATGAATATGCATAAAATTATTTTTCTACATGGGGATTATGGGTGGAATATTGTTTATAAATATACATAGGACGCTATTTAACCCATTTTTGATACAAATATGCATATAATTATTTTTCTACATAGGGATTATTGGTGGAATACTGTTTTTAAATATACATAGTAACCTATTAAACCCATTTCTCATAAGAATATGCATATAACTATTTTTTTACATGGGGATTATGAATGGAATATTGTAGTTAAACATACATAGGAATATATTTAACCAATTTCTGATAAGAATATGCATATAAGTATTTTTCTACGTAGGGATGATGGGTGAAATATTGTTTATAAATATACATAGGGACCTATTTAGCCCATTTCTGATAAGAATATGCTTATCATTATTTTTCTACATCTGGATTATGGGTTCAATATTGTTTATAAATATACATAGGACCTATTTAACCAATTTTCTATTAAGAATATGCATATAATTATTTTTCTACATGGGGATTATAGTTAGAATATTGTTTATAAATATATATATAGGAACCTATTTATGCCATTGCTTACAAAAATACGCATATCATTATTTTTCTACATATGGATTATGGGTGGAATATTGTTTATCAATATACATTGTAACCTATTTAACCCATTTCTGTTAACAATATGCATATAATTATTTTTTTACATGGGGATTATGGATGGAATATTGTTTATAAATTTACATAGCAACATATTAAACCTATTTCTGATATGAATGTGCATCTAATCATATTGCTATATGTGGATTATGGGTTGAATATTGTTTATAAATATACATAGGAATGTGTTTAAGCCATTTCTGATAAGAATATGCATATAATTATTTTTCTACATGGGGATTATGGGTGGAATATTTTTGATACATTTACATAGGAACATATTAAACTTATTTCTGATATGAATATGCATAACATTATTTTTCTACATGGGGATTATGGGTGGAATATTGTTTATAAATATACATAGTAACCTATTTAACCCATTTCTCATAAGAATATGCATATAATTATTTTTCTACATGGGGATTATGGATGGAATATTGTTGTTAAACATACATAGGAATATATTTATCCCATTTATCCCATTTCTTATAAAAATACACATATAATTATTTTTCTACATTTGGATTATGGGTGGAATATTGTTTATAAATATACATAGGAACCTAATTAAAGAATTTCTGATAAGAATATGCATATAATTTATTTCTACATGGGGATTATTGGTGGAATATTGTTTATATACATACATAGGACCCTATTTAACCAATTTGTGATAAGAATATGCATATAAGTATTTTTCTACATAGGGATTATGGGTGAAATATTGTTTATAAATATACATAGGAACCTAATTAGGAATATATTAAACCCATTTCTGTTAAGAATATGAATATAATTATTTTTCTACATGTGGATTGTTTGTGGAATATTGTTTATAAATATACATAGGAACGTATTTAAGCCATTTCTGATAAGAATATGCATATAATTATATTTCTACATGGGGATTATGGGTGGAATATTGTTTATACATTTACATAGGAACATATTAAACCTATTTCTGATATGAATATGCATAACATTATTTTTCTACATGGGGATTATGGGTGGAATATTGTTTATAAATATACATAGTAACCTATTTATCCCATTTCTGATAAGTATATGCATATAATTATTTTTCAGTATGGGGATTATAGGTGGAATATTGTTTATAAATATACATAGGAACTGATTTAACCCATTTCTGGTAAGAACATGCATATAATTATTTTCTACATAGGGATTAATGGCGGAATACTGTTTTTAAATATACATAGTAACTTTTTAACCCATTTCTCACAAGAATATACATATAATTATTTTTCTACATGGGGATTATGGATGGAATATTGTTTCTTAAACATACATAGGAATATATTTATCCAATTTCTTATAAAAATACACATATAATTATTTTGCTACATATGGATTATGGGTGGAATATTGTTTATAAATATACATAGGAACGTATTTAAGCCATTTCTGATAAGAATATGCATATAATTATTTTTCTACATGGGGATTATGGGTGGAATATTGTTTATACATTTACATAGGAACATAATAAACCTATTTCTGATATGAATATGCATAACATTATTTTTCTACATGGGGATTATGGGTGGAATATTGTTTATAAATATACATAGTAACCTAATTAACCCATTTCTGATAAGAATATGCACACAATTATTTCTCTACATGGGGATTATGGGTGGAATAATGTTTGTAAATATACACAGTAACCTATTTAACCCATTTCTCATAAGAATATGCATATAATTATTTTTCTACATCGGGATTATGGATGGAATATTGTTTTTAAACATACATAGGAATATATTTATCCAATTTCTTATAAAAATATGCATATAATTATTTTTCTACATATGGATTATGGGTGGAATATTGTTTATAAATATACATAGGAACGTATTTAAGCCATTTCTGATAAGATTATGCATATAATTTTTTTTCTATATGAGGTAATGGGTGGAATATTGTTTATAAATATACATAGGAACCTAATTAAAGCATTTCTGATAAGAGTATGCATATAATTTTTTTTCTACATGGGGATTATTGGTGGAATATTGTTTATATACATACATAGGACCCTATTTAAGCAATTTCTGATAAGAATATGCATATAAGTATTTTTCTACACAGGGATTATGGGTGAAATATTGTTTATAAATATACATAGGAACCTAATTAAAGCATTTCTGATAAGAATATGCATATAATATTTTTTCTGCATGGGGATTATAGTGGGAAATTGTTTAAAAAATATACATAGGAACCTATTTAACCCATTTCTGATAAGAATATGCATATAATTATTTTTCAACATAGGGATTATGAATGGAATATTCATTCTAGTTAAACATAGGGATTATGAATGGAATATTCATTCTAGTTAAACATACAAAGGAATATATTTAACCCATTTCTGATAAGAATACGAGTATAATTATTTTTCTACATGGGGATTATGGGTGGAATATTGTTTATAAATATACATAGGCACATAGTTAACCCAATTTCTGATAAGAATATGTATATAAGTATTTTTCTAGGGATTATGGGTGAAATAGTGTTTATTAATTTACATAGGAACATATTAAACCTATTTCTGATATGAATATGCATAAAATTATTTTTCTACATGGGGATTATGGGTGGAATATTGTTTATAAATTTACATAGCAACATATTAAACCTATTTCTGATATGAATGTGCATATAATTATATTGGTATATGGGGATTATGGGTTGAATATTGTTTATAAATATACATAGGAACGTATTTAAGCCATTTCTGATAAGAATATGCATATAATTATTTTTCTACATGGGGATTATGGATGGAATATTGTTTATACATTTACATAGGAACATATTAAACCTATTTCTGATATGAATATGCATAACATTATTTTTCTACATGGGGATTATGGGTGGAATATTGTTTATAAATATACATAGTAACCTATTTAACCCATTTCTGATAAGTATATGCATGTCATTATTATTCAGTATGGGGATTATAGGTGGAATATTGTTTATAAATATACATAGGAACTGATTTAACCTGATAAGAATATGCACATAATTATTTCTCTACAGGGGGATTATGGGTGGAATAATGTTTGTAAATATACATAGTAACCTATTTAACCCATTTCTCATAAGAATATGCATATAATTATTTTTCTACATGGGGATTATGGATGGAATATTGTTGTTAAACATACATAGGAATATATTTATCCCATTTATCCCATTTCTTATAAAAATACACATATAATTATTTTTCTACATTTGGATTATGGGTGGAATATTGTTTATAAATATACATAGGAACCTAATTAAAGAATTTCTGATAAGAATATGCATATAATTTATTTCTACATGGGGATTATTGGTGGAATATTGTTTATATACATACATAGGACCCTATTTAACCAATTTGTGATAAGAATATGCATATAAGTATTTTTCTACATAGGGATTATGGGTGAAATATTGTTTATAAATATACATAGGAACCTAATTAACCCATTTCTGATAAGAATATGCATATAATATTTTTTCTGCATGGGGATTATAGTGGGAAATTGTTTAAAAAATATACATAGGAACCTATTTAACCCATTTCTGATAAGAATATGCATATAATTATTTTTCTACATAGGGATTATGAATGGAATATTCATTCTAGTTAAACATAGGGATTATGAATGGAATATTCATTCTAGTTAAACATACAAAGGAATATATTTAACCCATTTCTGATAAGAATACGAGTATAATTATTTTTCTACATGGGGATTATGGGTGGAATATTGTTTATAAATATACATAGGCACATAGTTAACCCAATTTCTGATAAGAATATGTATATAAGTATTTTTCTAGGGATTATGGGTGAAATAGTGTTTATTAATTTACATAGGAACATATTAAACCTATTTCTGATATGAATATGCATAAAATTATTTTTCTACATGGGGATTATGGGTGGAATATTGTTTATAAATTTACATAGCAACATATTAAACCTATTTCTGATATGAATGTGCATATAATTATATTGGTATATGGGGATTATGGGTTGAATATTGTTTATAAATATACATAGGAACGTATTTAAGCCATTTCTGATAAGAATATGCATATAATTATTTTTCTACATGGGGATTATGGATGGAATATTGTTTATACATTTACATAGGAACATATTAAACCTATTTCTGATATGAATATGCATAACATTATTTTTCTACATGGGGATTATGGGTGGAATATTGTTTATAAATATACATAGTAACCTATTTAACCCATTTCTGATAAGTATATGCATGTCATTATTATTCAGTATGGGGATTATAGGTGGAATATTGTTTATAAATATACATAGGAACTGATTTAACCTGATAAGAATATGCACATAATTATTTCTCTACAGGGGGATTATGGGTGGAATAATGTTTGTAAATATACATAGTAACCTATTTAACCCATTTCTCATAAGAATATGCATATAATTATTTTTCTACATGGGGATTATGGATGGAATATTGTTGTTAAACATACATAGGAATATATTTATCCCATTTATCCCATTTCTTATAAAAATACACATATAATTATTTTTCTACATTTGGATTATGGGTGGAATATTGTTTATAAATATACATAGGAACCTAATTAAAGAATTTCTGATAAGAATATGCATATAATTTATTTCTACATGGGGATTATTGGTGGAATATTGTTTATATACATACATAGGACCCTATTTAACCAATTTGTGATAAGAATATGCATATAAGTATTTTTCTACATAGGGATTATGGGTGAAATATTGTTTATAAATATACATAGGAACCTAATTAACCCATTTCTGATAAGAATATGCATATAATATTTTTTCTGCATGGGGATTATAGTGGGAAATTGTTTAAAAAATATACATAGGAACCTATTTAACCCATTTCTGATAAGAATATGCATATAATTATTTTTCTACATAGGGATTATGAATGGAATATTCATTCTAGTTAAACATAGGGATTATGAATGGAATATTCATTCTAGTTAAACATACAAAGGAATATATTTAACCCATTTCTGATAAGAATACGAGTATAATTATTTTTCTACATGGGGATTATGGGTGGAATATTGTTTATAAATATACATAGGCACATAGTTAACCCAATTTCTGATAAGAATATGTATATAAGTATTTTTCTAGGGATTATGGGTGAAATAGTGTTTATTAATTTACATAGGAACATATTAAACCTATTTCTGATATGAATATGCATAAAATTATTTTTCTACATGGGGATTATGGGTGGAATATTGTTTATAAATTTACATAGCAACATATTAAACCTATTTCTGATATGAATGTGCATATAATTATATTGGTATATGGGGATTATGGGTTGAATATTGTTTATAAATATACATAGGAACGTATTTAAGCCATTTCTGATAAGAATATGCATATAATTATTTTTCTACATGGGGATTATGGATGGAATATTGTTTATACATTTACATAGGAACATATTAAACCTATTTCTGATATGAATATGCATAACATTATTTTTCTACATGGGGATTATGGGTGGAATATTGTTTATAAATATACATAGTAACCTATTTAACCCATTTCTGATAAGTATATGCATGTCATTATTATTCAGTATGGGGATTATAGGTGGAATATTGTTTATAAATATACATAGGAACTGATTTAACCTGATAAGAATATGCACATAATTATTTCTCTACAGGGGGATTATGGGTGGAATAATGTTTGTAAATATACATAGTAACCTATTTAACCCATTTCTCATAAGAATATGCATATAATTATTTTTCTACATGGGGATTATGGATGGAATATTGTTGTTAAACATACATAGGAATATATTTATCCCATTTATCCCATTTCTTATAAAAATACACATATAATTATTTTTCTACATTTGGATTATGGGTGGAATATTGTTTATAAATATACATAGGAACCTAATTAAAGAATTTCTGATAAGAATATGCATATAATTTATTTCTACATGGGGATTATTGGTGGAATATTGTTTATATACATACATAGGACCCTATTTAACCAATTTGTGATAAGAATATGCATATAAGTATTTTTCTACATAGGGATTATGGGTGAAATATTGTTTATAAATATACATAGGAACCTAATTAGGAATATATTAAACCCATTTCTGATAAGAATATGAATATAATTATTTTTCTACATGTGGATTGTTTGTGGAATATTGTTTATAAATATACATAGGAACGTATTTAAGCCATTTCTGATAAGAATATGGATATAATTATATTTCTACATGGGGATTATGGGTGGAATATTGTTTATACATTTACATAGGAACATATTAAACCTATTTCAGATATGAATATGCATAACATTATTTTTCTACATGGGGATTATGGGTGGAATATTGTTTATAAATATACATAGTAACCTATTTAACCCATTTCTGATAAGTATATGCATATAATTATTTTTCAGTATGGGGATTATAGGTGGAATATTGTTTATAAATATACATAGGAACTGATTTAACCCATTTCTGGTAAGAACATGCATATAATTATTTTCTACATAGGGATTAATGGCGGAATACTGTTTTTAAATATACATAGTAACTTTTTAACCCATTTCTCACAAGAATATTCATATAATTATTTTTCTACATGGGGATTATGGATGGAATATTGTTTCTTAAACATACATAGGAATATATTTATCCAATTTCTTATAAAAATACACATATAATTATTTTGCTACATATGGATTATGGGTGGAATATTGTTTATAAATATACATAGGAACGTATTTAAGCCATTTCTGATAAGAATATGCATATAATTATTTTTCTACATGGGGATTATGGGTGGAATATTGTTTATACATTTACATAGGAACATATTAAACCTATTTCTGATATGAATATGCATAACATTATTTTTCTACATGGGGATTATGGGTGGAATATTGTTTATAAATATACATAGTAACCTAATTAACCCATTTCAGATAAGAATATGCACACAATTATTTCTCTACATGGAGATTATGGGTGGAATAATGTTTGTAAATATACACAGTAACCTATTTAACCCATTTCTCATAAGAATATCCATATAATTATTTTTCTACATGGGGATTATGGATGGAATATTGTTTTTAAACATACATAGGAATATATTTATCCAATTTCTTATAAAAATACGCATATAATTATTTTTCTACATATGGATTATGGGTGGAATATTGTTTATAAATATACATAGGAACGTATTTAAGCCATTTCTGATAAGATTATGCATATCATTTTTTTTCTATATGGGGTAATGGGTGGAATATTGTTTATAAATATACATAGGAACCTAATTAAAGCATTTCTGATAAGAGTATGCATATAATTTTTTTTCTACATGGGGATTATTGGTGGAATATTGTTTATATACATACATAGGACCCTATTTAAGCAATTTCTGATAAGAATATGCATATAAGTATTTTTCTACACAGGGATTATGGGTGAAATATTGTTTATAAATATACATAGGAACCTAATTAAAGCATTTCTGATAAGAATATGCATATAATATTTTTTCTGCATGGGGATTATAGTGGGAAATTGTTTAAAAAATATACATAGGAACCTATTTAACCCATTTCTGATAAGAATATGCATATAATTATTCTTCTACATAGGGATTATGAATGGAATATTCATTCTAGTTAAACATAGGGATTATGAATGGAATATTCATTCTAGTTAAACATACAAAGGAATATATTTAACCCATTTCTGATAAGAATACGAATATAATTATTTTTCTACATGAGGATTATGGGTGGAATATTGTTTATAAATATAAATAGGCACATAGTTAACCCAATTTCTGATAAGAATATGTATATAAGTATTTTTCTAGGGATTATGGGTGAAATAGTGTTTATTAATTTACATAGGAACATATTAAACCTGTTTCTGATATGAATATGCATAAAATTATTTTTCTACATGGGGATTATGGGTGGAATATTGTTTATAAATTTACATAGCAACATATTAAACCTATTTCTGATATGAATGTGCATATAATTATATTGGTATATGGGGATTATGGGTTGAATATTGTTTATAAATATACATAGGAACGTATTTAAGCCATTTCTGATAAGAATATGCATATAATTATTTTTCTACATGGGGATTATGGATGGAATATTGTTTATACATTTACATAGGAACATATTAAACCTATTTCTGATATGAATATGCATAACATTATTTTTCTACATGGGGATTATGGGTGGAATATTGTTTATAAATATACATAGTAACCTATTTAACCCATTTCTGATAAGTATATGCATGTCATTATTATTCAGTATGGGGATTATAGGTGGAATATTGTTTATAAATATACATAGGAACTGATTTAACCTGATAAGAATATGCACATAATTATTTCTCTACAGGGGGATTATGGGTGGAATAATGTTTGTAAATATACATAGTAACCTATTTAACCCATTTCTCATAAGAATATGCATATAATTATTTTTCTACATGGGGATTATGGATGGAATATTGTTTTTAAACATACATAGGAATATATTTATCCAATTTCTTATAAAAATACACATATAATTATTTTGCTACATATGGATTATGGGTGGAATATTGTTTATAAATATACATAGGAACGTATTTAAGCCATTTCTGATAAGAATATGCATATAATTATTTTTCTACATGGGGATTATGGGTGGAATATTGTTTATACATTTACATAGGAACATATTAAACCTATTTCTGATATGAATATGCATAACATTATTTTTCTACATGGGGATTATGGGTGGAATATTGTTTATAAATATACATAGTAACCTAATTAACCCATTTCTGATAAGAATATGCACACAATTATTTCTCTACATGGGGATTATGGGTGGAATAATGTTTGTAAATATACACAGTAACCTATTTAACCCATTTCTCATAAGAATATGCATATAATTATTTTTCTACATGGGGATTATGGATGGAATATTGTTTTTAAACATACATAGGAATATATTTATCCAATTTCTTATAAAAATACGCATATAATTATTTTTCTACATATGGATTATGGGTGGAATATTGTTTATAAATATACATAGGAACGTATTTAAGCCATTTCTGATAAGATTATGCATATCATTTTTTTTCTATATGGGGTAATGGGTGGAATATTGTTTATAAATATACATAGGAACCTAATTAAAGCATTTCTGATAAGAGTATGCATATAATTTTTTTTCTACATGGGGATTATTGGTGGAATATTGTTTATATACATACATAGGACCCTATTTAAGCAATTTCTGATAAGAATATGCATATAAGTATTTTTCTACACAGGGATTATGGGTGAAATATTGTTTATAAATATACATAGGAACCTAATTAAAGCATTTCTGATAAGAATATGCATATAATATTTTTTCTGCATGGGGATTATAGTGGGAAATTGTTTAAAAAATATACATAGGAACCTATTTAACCCATTTCTGATAAGAATATGCATATAATTATTTTTCAACATAGGGATTATGAATGGAATATTCATTCTAGTTAAACATAGGGATTATGAATGGAATATTCATTCTAGTTAAACATACAAAGGAATATATTTAACCCATTTCTGATAAGAATACGAGTATAATTATTTTTCTACATGGGGATTATGGGTGGAATATTGTTTATAAATATACATAGGCACATAGTTAACCCAATTTCTGATAAGAATATGTATATAAGTATTTTTCTAGGGATTATGGGTGAAATAGTGTTTATTAATTTACATAGGAACATATTAAACCTATTTCTGATATGAATATGCATAAAATTATTTTTCTACATGGGGATTATGGGTGGAATATTGTTTATAAATTTACATAGCAACATATTAAACCTATTTCTGATATGAATGTGCATATAATTATATTGGTATATGGGGATTATGGGTTGAATATTGTTTATAAATATACATAGGAACGTATTTAAGCCATTTCTGATAAGAATATGCATATAATTATTTTTCTACATGGGGATTATGGATGGAATATTGTTTATACATTTACATAGGAACATATTAAACCTATTTCTGATATGAATATGCATAACATTATTTTTCTACATGGGGATTATGGGTGGAATATTGTTTATAAATATACATAGTAACCTATTTAACCCATTTCTGATAAGTATATGCATGTCATTATTATTCAGTATGGGGATTATAGGTGGAATATTGTTTATAAATATACATAGGAACTGATTTAACCTGATAAGAATATGCACATAATTATTTCTCTACAGGGGGATTATGGGTGGAATAATGTTTGTAAATATACATAGTAACCTATTTAACCCATTTCTCATAAGAATATGCATATAATTATTTTTCTACATGGGGATTATGGATGGAATATTGTTGTTAAACATACATAGGAATATATTTATCCCATTTATCCCATTTCTTATAAAAATACACATATAATTATTTTTCTACATTTGGATTATGGGTGGAATATTGTTTATAAATATACATAGGAACCTAATTAAAGAATTTCTGATAAGAATATGCATATAATTTATTTCTACATGGGGATTATTGGTGGAATATTGTTTATATACATACATAGGACCCTATTTAACCAATTTGTGATAAGAATATGCATATAAGTATTTTTCTACATAGGGATTATGGGTGAAATATTGTTTATAAATATACATAGGAACCTAATTAACCCATTTCTGATAAGAATATGCATATAATATTTTTTCTGCATGGGGATTATAGTGGGAAATTGTTTAAAAAATATACATAGGAACCTATTTAACCCATTTCTGATAAGAATATGCATATAATTATTTTTCTACATAGGGATTATGAATGGAATATTCATTCTAGTTAAACATAGGGATTATGAATGGAATATTCATTCTAGTTAAACATACAAAGGAATATATTTAACCCATTTCTGATAAGAATACGAGTATAATTATTTTTCTACATGGGGATTATGGGTGGAATATTGTTTATAAATATACATAGGCACATAGTTAACCCAATTTCTGATAAGAATATGTATATAAGTATTTTTCTAGGGATTATGGGTGAAATAGTGTTTATTAATTTACATAGGAACATATTAAACCTATTTCTGATATGAATATGCATAAAATTATTTTTCTACATGGGGATTATGGGTGGAATATTGTTTATAAATTTACATAGCAACATATTAAACCTATTTCTGATATGAATGTGCATATAATTATATTGGTATATGGGGATTATGGGTTGAATATTGTTTATAAATATACATAGGAACGTATTTAAGCCATTTCTGATAAGAATATGCATATAATTATTTTTCTACATGGGGATTATGGATGGAATATTGTTTATACATTTACATAGGAACATATTAAACCTATTTCTGATATGAATATGCATAACATTATTTTTCTACATGGGGATTATGGGTGGAATATTGTTTATAAATATACATAGTAACCTATTTAACCCATTTCTGATAAGTATATGCATGTCATTATTATTCAGTATGGGGATTATAGGTGGAATATTGTTTATAAATATACATAGGAACTGATTTAACCTGATAAGAATATGCACATAATTATTTCTCTACAGGGGGATTATGGGTGGAATAATGTTTGTAAATATACATAGTAACCTATTTAACCCATTTCTCATAAGAATATGCATATAATTATTTTTCTACATGGGGATTATGGATGGAATATTGTTGTTAAACATACATAGGAATATATTTATCCCATTTATCCCATTTCTTATAAAAATACACATATAATTATTTTTCTACATTTGGATTATGGGTGGAATATTGTTTATAAATATACATAGGAACCTAATTAAAGAATTTCTGATAAGAATATGCATATAATTTATTTCTACATGGGGATTATTGGTGGAATATTGTTTATATACATACATAGGACCCTATTTAACCAATTTGTGATAAGAATATGCATATAAGTATTTTTCTACATAGGGATTATGGGTGAAATATTGTTTATAAATATACATAGGAACCTAATTAACCCATTTCTGATAAGAATATGCATATAATATTTTTTCTGCATGGGGATTATAGTGGGAAATTGTTTAAAAAATATACATAGGAACCTATTTAACCCATTTCTGATAAGAATATGCATATAATTATTTTTCTACATAGGGATTATGAATGGAATATTCATTCTAGTTAAACATAGGGATTATGAATGGAATATTCATTCTAGTTAAACATACAAAGGAATATATTTAACCCATTTCTGATAAGAATACGAGTATAATTATTTTTCTACATGGGGATTATGGGTGGAATATTGTTTATAAATATACATAGGCACATAGTTAACCCAATTTCTGATAAGAATATGTATATAAGTATTTTTCTAGGGATTATGGGTGAAATAGTGTTTATTAATTTACATAGGAACATATTAAACCTATTTCTGATATGAATATGCATAAAATTATTTTTCTACATGGGGATTATGGGTGGAATATTGTTTATAAATTTACATAGCAACATATTAAACCTATTTCTGATATGAATGTGCATATAATTATATTGGTATATGGGGATTATGGGTTGAATATTGTTTATAAATATACATAGGAACGTATTTAAGCCATTTCTGATAAGAATATGCATATAATTATTTTTCTACATGGGGATTATGGATGGAATATTGTTTATACATTTACATAGGAACATATTAAACCTATTTCTGATATGAATATGCATAACATTATTTTTCTACATGGGGATTATGGGTGGAATATTGTTTATAAATATACATAGTAACCTATTTAACCCATTTCTGATAAGTATATGCATGTCATTATTATTCAGTATGGGGATTATAGGTGGAATATTGTTTATAAATATACATAGGAACTGATTTAACCTGATAAGAATATGCACATAATTATTTCTCTACAGGGGGATTATGGGTGGAATAATGTTTGTAAATATACATAGTAACCTATTTAACCCATTTCTCATAAGAATATGCATATAATTATTTTTCTACATGGGGATTATGGATGGAATATTGTTGTTAAACATACATAGGAATATATTTATCCCATTTATCCCATTTCTTATAAAAATACACATATAATTATTTTTCTACATTTGGATTACGGGTGGAATATTGTTTATAAATATACATAGGAACCTAATTAAAGAATTTCTGATAAGAATATGCATATAATTTATTTCTACATGGGGATTATTGGTGGAATATTGTTTATATACATACATAGGACCCTATTTAACCAATTTGTGATAAGAATATGCATATAAGTATTTTTCTACATAGGGATTATGGGTGAAATATTGTTTATAAATATACATAGGAACCTAATTAGGAATATATTAAACCCATTTCTGATAAGAATATGAATATAATTATTTTTCTACATGTGGATTGTTTGTGGAATATTGTTTATAAATATACATAGGAACGTATTTAAGCCATTTCTGATAAGAATATGGATATAATTATATTTCTACATGGGGATTATGGGTGGAATATTGTTTATACATTTACATAGGAACATATTAAACCTATTTCAGATATGAATATGCATAACATTATTTTTCTACATGGGGATTATGGGTGGAATATTGTTTATAAATATACATAGTAACCTATTTAACCCATTTCTGATAAGTATATGCATATAATTATTTTTCAGTATGGGGATTATAGGTGGAATATTGTTTATAAATATACATAGGAACTGATTTAACCCATTTCTGGTAAGAACATGCATATAATTATTTTCTACATAGGGATTAATGGCGGAATACTGTTTTTAAATATACATAGTAACTTTTTAACCCATTTCTCACAAGAATATTCATATAATTATTTTTCTACATGGGGATTATGGATGGAATATTGTTTCTTAAACATACATAGGAATATATTTATCCAATTTCTTATAAAAATACACATATAATTATTTTGCTACATATGGATTATGGGTGGAATATTGTTTATAAATATACATAGGAACGTATTTAAGCCATTTCTGATAAGAATATGCATATAATTATTTTTCTACATGGGGATTATGGGTGGAATATTGTTTATACATTTACATAGGAACATATTAAACCTATTTCTGATATGAATATGCATAACATTATTTTTCTACATGGGGATTATGGGTGGAATATTGTTTATAAATATACATAGTAACCTAATTAACCCATTTCAGATAAGAATATGCACACAATTATTTCTCTACATGGAGATTATGGGTGGAATAATGTTTGTAAATATACACAGTAACCTATTTAACCCATTTCTCATAAGAATATCCATATAATTATTTTTCTACATGGGGATTATGGATGGAATATTGTTTTTAAACATACATAGGAATATATTTATCCAATTTCTTATAAAAATACGCATATAATTATTTTTCTACATATGGATTATGGGTGGAATATTGTTTATAAATATACATAGGAACGTATTTAAGCCATTTCTGATAAGATTATGCATATCATTTTTTTTCTATATGGGGTAATGGGTGGAATATTGTTTATAAATATACATAGGAACCTAATTAAAGCATTTCTGATAAGAGTATGCATATAATTTTTTTTCTACATGGGGATTATTGGTGGAATATTGTTTATATACATACATAGGACCCTATTTAAGCAATTTCTGATAAGAATATGCATATAAGTATTTTTCTACACAGGGATTATGGGTGAAATATTGTTTATAAATATACATAGGAACCTAATTAAAGCATTTCTGATAAGAATATGCATATAATATTTTTTCTGCATGGGGATTATAGTGGGAAATTGTTTAAAAAATATACATAGGAACCTATTTAACCCATTTCTGATAAGAATATGCATATAATTATTCTTCTACATAGGGATTATGAATGGAATATTCATTCTAGTTAAACATAGGGATTATGAATGGAATATTCATTCTAGTTAAACATACAAAGGAATATATTTAACCCATTTCTGATAAGAATACGAATATAATTATTTTTCTACATGAGGATTATGGGTGGAATATTGTTTATAAATATAAATAGGCACATAGTTAACCCAATTTCTGATAAGAATATGTATATAAGTATTTTTCTAGGGATTATGGGTGAAATAGTGTTTATTAATTTACATAGGAACATATTAAACCTGTTTCTGATATGAATATGCATAAAATTATTTTTCTACATGGGGATTATGGGTGGAATATTGTTTATAAATTTACATAGCAACATATTAAACCTATTTCTGATATGAATGTGCATATAATTATATTGGTATATGGGGATTATGGGTTGAATATTGTTTATAAATATACATAGGAACGTATTTAAGCCATTTCTGATAAGAATATGCATATAATTATTTTTCTACATGGGGATTATGGATGGAATATTGTTTATACATTTACATAGGAACATATTAAACCTATTTCTGATATGAATATGCATAACATTATTTTTCTACATGGGGATTATGGGTGGAATATTGTTTATAAATATACATAGTAACCTATTTAACCCATTTCTGATAAGTATATGCATGTCATTATTATTCAGTATGGGGATTATAGGTGGAATATTGTTTATAAATATACATAGGAACTGATTTAACCTGATAAGAATATGCACATAATTATTTCTCTACAGGGGGATTATGGGTGGAATAATGTTTGTAAATATACATAGTAACCTATTTAACCCATTTCTCATAAGAATATGCATATAATTATTTTTCTACATGGGGATTATGGATGGAATATTGTTTTTAAACATACATAGGAATATATTTATCCAATTTCTTATAAAAATACACATATAATTATTTTGCTACATATGGATTATGGGTGGAATATTGTTTATAAATATACATAGGAACGTATTTAAGCCATTTCTGATAAGAATATGCATATAATTATTTTTCTACATGGGGATTATGGGTGGAATATTGTTTATACATTTACATAGGAACATATTAAACCTATTTCTGATATGAATATGCATAACATTATTTTTCTACATGGGGATTATGGGTGGAATATTGTTTATAAATATACATAGTAACCTAATTAACCCATTTCTGATAAGAATATGCACACAATTATTTCTCTACATGGGGATTATGGGTGGAATAATGTTTGTAAATATACACAGTAACCTATTTAACCCATTTCTCATAAGAATATCCATATAATTATTTTTCTACATGGGGATTATGGATGGAATATTGTTTTTAAACATACATAGGAATATATTTATCCAATTTCTTATAAAAATACGCATATAATTATTTTTCTACATATGGATTATGGGTGGAATATTGTTTATAAATATACATAGGAACGTATTTAAGCCATTTCTGATAAGATTATGCATATCATTTTTTTTCTATATGGGGTAATGGGTGGAATATTGTTTATAAATATACATAGGAACCTAATTAAAGCATTTCTGATAAGAGTATGCATATAATTTTTTTTCTACATGGGGATTATTGGTGGAATATTGTTTATATACATACATAGGACCCTATTTAAGCAATTTCTGATAAGAATATGCATATAAGTATTTTTCTACACAGGGATTATGGGTGAAATATTGTTTATAAATATACATAGGAACCTAATTAAAGCATTTCTGATAAGAATATGCATATAATATTTTTTCTGCATGGGGATTATAGTGGGAAATTGTTTAAAAAATATACATAGGAACCTATTTAACCCATTTCTGATAAGAATATGCATATAATTATTCTTCTACATAGGGATTATGAATGGAATATTCATTCTAGTTAAACATAGGGATTATGAATGGAATATTCATTCTAGTTAAACATACAAAGGAATATATTTAACCCATTTCTGATAAGAATACGAATATAATTATTTTTCTACATGAGGATTATGGGTGGAATATTGTTTATAAATATAAATAGGCACATAGTTAACCCAATTTCTGATAAGAATATGTATATAAGTATTTTTCTAGGGATTATGGGTGAAATAGTGTTTATTAATTTACATAGGAACATATTAAACCTATTTCTGATATGAATATGCATAAAATTATTTTTCTACATGGGGATTATGGGTGGAATATTGTTTATAAATTTACATAGCAACATATTAAACCTATTTCTGGTATGAATGTGCATATAATTATATTGGTATATGGGGATTATGGGTTGAATATTGTTTATAAATATACATAGGAACGTATTTAAGCCATTTCTGATAAGAATATGCATATAATTATTTTTCTACATGGGGATTATGGATGGAATATTGTTTATACATTTACATAGGAACATATTAAACCTATTTCTGATATGAATATGCATAACATTATTTTTCTACATGGGGATTATGGGTGGAATATTGTTTATAAATATACATAGTAACCTATTTAACCCATTTCTGATAAGTATATGCATGTCATTATTATTCAGTATGGGGATTATAGGTGGAATATTGTTTATAAATATACATAGGAACTGATTTAACCTGATAAGAATATGCACATAATTATTTCTCTACAGGGGGATTATGGGTGGAATAATGTTTGTAAATATACATAGTAACCTATTTAACCCATTTCTCATAAGAATATGCATATAATTATTTTTCTACATGGGGATTATGGATGGAATATTGTTTTTAAACATACATAGGAATATATTTATCCAATTTCTTATAAAAATACGCATATAATTATTTTTCTACATATGGATTATGGGTGGAATATTGTTTATAAATATACATAGGAACGTATTTAAGCCATTTCTGATTAGATTATGCATATCATTTTTTTTTCTATATGGGGTTATGGGTGGAATATTGTTTATAAATATACATAGGAACCTAATTAAAGCATTTCTGATAAGAATATGCATATATTTTTTTTCTACATGGGGATTATTGGTGGAATATTGTTTATATACATACATAGGACCCTATTTAACCAATTTCTGATAAGAATATGCATATAAGTATTTTTCTACACAGGGATTATGGGTGAAATATTGTTTATAAATATACATAGGAACCTAATTAAAGCATTTCTGATAAGAATATGCATATAATATTTTTTCTGCATGGGGATTATAGTGGGAAATTGTTTAAAAAATATACATAGGAACCTATTTAACCCATTTCTGATAAGAATATGCATATAATTATTTTTCTACATAGGGATTATGAATGGAATATTCATTCTAGTTAAACATAGGGATTATGAATGGAATATTCATTCTAGTTAAACATACAAAGGAATATATTTAACCCATTTCTGATAAGAATACGAGTATAATTATTTTTCTACATGGGGATAATGGGTGGAATATTGTTTATAAATATACATAGGCACATAGTTAACCCAATTTCTGATAAGAATATGTATATAAGTATTTTTCTAGGGATTATGGGTGAAATAGTGTTTATTAATTTACATAGGAACATATTAAACATATTTCTGTTATGAATATGCATAAAATTATTTTTCTACATGGGGATTATGGGTGGAATATTGTTTATAAATATACATAGGACGCTATTTAACCCATTTTTGATACAAATATGCATATACTTATTTTTCTACATAGGGATTATTGGTGGAATACTGTTTTTAAATATACATAGTAACCTATTAAACCCATTTCTCATAAGAATATGCATATAACTATTTTTTTACATGGGGATTATGAATGGAATATTGTAGTTAAACATACATAGGAATATATTTAACCAATTTCTGATAAGAATATGCATATAAGTATTTTTCTACGTAGGGATGATGGGTGAAATATTGTTTATAAATATACATAGGGACCTATTTAGCCCATTTCTGATAAGAATATGCATATCATTATTTTTCTACATGGGGATTATGGGTTCAATATTATTTATAAATATACATAGGACCTATTTAACCAATTTTCTATTAAGAATATGCATATAATTATTTTTCTACATGGGGATTATAGTTAGAATATTGTTTATAAATATATATAGGAACCTATTTATGCCATTGCTTACAAAAATACGCATATCATTATTTTTCTACATATGGATTATGGGTGGAATATTGTTTATCAATATACATTGTAACCTATTTAACCCATTTCTGTTAACAATATGCATATAATTATTTTTATACATGGGGATTATGGATGGAATATTGTTTATAAATTTACATAGCAACATATTAAACCTATTTCTGATATGAATGTGCATCTAATCATATTGCTATATGTGGATTATGGGTTGAATATTGTTTATAAATATACATAGGAACGCGTTTAAGCCATTTCTGATAAGAATATGCATATAATTATTTTTCTACATGGGGATTATGGGTGGAATATTTTTGATACATTTACATAGGAACATATTAAACCTATTTCTGATATGAATATGCATAACATTATTTTTCTACATGGGGATTATGGGTGGAATATTGTTTATAAATATACATAGTAACCTATTTAACCCATTTCTCATAAGAATATGCATATAATTATTTTTCTACATGGGGATTATGGATGGAATATTGTTGTTAAACATACATAGGAATATATTTATCCCATTTATCCCATTTCTTATAAAAATACACATATAATTATTTTTCTACATTTGGATTATGGGTGGAATATTGTTTATAAATATACATAGGAACCTAATTAAAGAATTTCTGATAAGAATATGCATATAATTTATTTCTACATGGGGATTATTGGTGGAATATTGTTTATATACATACATAGGACCCTATTTAACCAATTTGTGATAAGAATATGCATATAAGTATTTTTCTACATAGGGATTATGGGTGAAATATTGTTTATAAATATACATAGGAACCTAATTAGGAATATATTAAACCCATTTCTGATAAGAATATGAATATAATTATTTTTCTACATGTGGATTGTTTGTGGAATATTGTTTATAAATATACATAGGAACGTATTTAAGCCATTTCTGATAAGAATATTCATATAATTATATTTCTACATGGGGATTATGGGTGGAATATTGTTTATACATTTACATAGGAACATATTAAACCTATTTCTGATATGAATATGCATAACATTATTTTTCTACATGGGGATTATGGGTGGAATATTGTTTATAAATATACATAGTAACCTATTTAACCCATTTCTGATAAGTATATGCATATAATTATTTTTCAGTATGGGGATTATAGGTGGAATATTGTTTATAAATATACATAGGAACTGATTTAACCCATTTCTGGTAAGAACATGCATATAATTATTTTCTACATAGGGATTAATGGCGGAATACTGTTTTTAAATATACATAGTAACTTTTTAACCCATTTCTCACAAGAATATACATATAATTATTTTTCTACATGGGGATTATGGATGGAATATTGTTTCTTAAACATACATAGGAATATATTTATCCAATTTCTTATAAAAATACACATATAATTATTTTGCTACATATGGATTATGGGTGGAATATTGTTTATAAATATACATAGGTACGTATTTAAGCCATTTCTGATAAGAATATGCATATAATTATTTTTTTACATGGGGATTATTGGTGGAATATTGTTTATACATTTACATAGGAACATATTAAACCTATTTCTGATATGAATATGCATAACATTATTTTTCTACATGGGGATTATGGGTGGAATATTGTTTATAAATATACATAGTAACCTAATTAACCCATTTCTGATAAGAATATGCACACAATTATTTCTCTACATGGGGATTATGGGTGGAATAATGTTTGTAAATATACACAGTAACCTATTTAACCCATTTCTCATAAGAATATGCATATAATTATTTTTCTACATGGGGATTATGGATGGAATATTGTTTTTAAACATACATAGGAATATATTTATCCAATTTCTTATAAAAATACGCATATAATTATTTTTCTACATATGGATTATGGGTGGAATATTGTTTATAAATATACATAGGAACGTATTTAAGCCATTTCTGATAAGATTATGCATATCATTTTTTTTCTATATGGGGTAATGGGTGGAATATTGTTTATAAATATACATAGGAACCTAATTAAAGCATTTCTGATAAGAGTATGCATATAATTTTTTTTCTACATGGGGATTATTGGTGGAATATTGTTTATATACATACATAGGACCCTATTTAAGCAATTTCTGATAAGAATATGCATATAAGTATTTTTCTACACAGGGATTATGGGTGAAATATTGTTTATAAATATACATAGGAACCTAATTAAAGCATTTCTGATAAGAATATGCATATAATATTTTTTCTGCATGGGGATTATAGTTTGAAATTGTTTAAAAAATATACATAGGAACCTATTTAACCCATTTCTGATAAGAATATGCATATAATTATTCTTACACATAGGGATTATGAATGGAATATTCATTCTAGTTAAACATAGGGATTATGAATGGAATATTCATTCTAGTTAAACATACAAAGGAATATATTTAACCCATTTCTGATAAGAATACGAATATAATTATTTTTCTACATGAGGATTATGGGTGGAATATTGTTTATAAATATAAATAGGCACATAGTTAACCCAATTTCTGATAAGAATATGTATATAAGTATTTTTCTAGGGATTATGGGTGAAATAGTGTTTATTAATTTACATAGGAACATATTAAACCTATTTCTGATATGAATATGCATAAAATTATTTTTCTACATGGGGATTATGGGTGGAATATTGTTTATAAATTTACATAGCAACATATTAAACCTATTTCTGATATGAATGTGCATATAATTATATTGGTATATGGGGATTATGGGTTGAATATTGTTTATAAATATACATAGGAACGTATTTAAGCCATTTCTGATAAGAATATGCATATAATTATTTTTCTACATGGGGATTATGGATGGAATATTGTTTATACATTTACATAGGAACATATTAAACCTATTTCTGATATGAATATGCATAACATTATTTTTCTACATGGGGATTATGGGTGGAATATTGTTTATAAATATACATAGTAACCTATTTAACCCATTTCTGATAAGTATATGCATGTCATTATTATTCAGTATGGGGATTATAGGTGGAATATTGTTTATAAATATACATAGGAACTGATTTAACCTGATAAGAATATGCACATAGTTATTTCTCTACATGGGGATTATGGGTGGAATAATGTTTGTAAATATACATAGTAACCTATTTAACCCATTTCTCATAAGAATATGCATATAATTATTTTTCTACATGGGGATTATGGATGGAATATTGTTTTTAAACATACATAGGAATATATTTATCCAATTTCTTATAAAAATACGCATATAATTATTTTTCTACATATGGATTATGGGTGGAATATTGTTTATAAATATACATAGGAACGTATTTAAGCCATTTCTGATTAGATTATGCATATAATTTTTTTTCTATATGGGGTTATGGGTGGAATATTGTTTATAAATATACATAGGAACCTAATTAAAGCATTTCTGATAAGAATATGCATATAATTTTTTTTCTACATGGGGATTATTGGTGGAATATTGTTTATATACATACATAGGACCCTATTTAACCAATTTCTGATAAGAATATGCATATAAGTATTTTTCTACACAGGGATTATGGGTGAAATATTGTTTATAAATATACATAGGAACCTAATTAAAGCATTTCTGATAAGAATATGCATATAATATTTTTTCTGCATGGGGATTATAGTGGGAAATTGTTTAAAAAATATACATAGGAACCTATTTAACCCATTTCTGATAAGAATATGCATATAATTATTTTTCTACATAGGGATTATGAATGGAATATTCATTCTAGTTAAACATAGGGATTATGAATGGAATATTCATTCTAGTTAAACATACAAAGGAATATATTTAACACATTTCTGATAAGAATACGAATATAATTATTTTTCTACATGGGGATTATGGGTGGAATATTGTTTATAAATATACATAGGCACATAGTTAACCCAATTTCTGATAAGAATATGTATATAAGTATTTTTCTAGGGATTATGGGTGAAATAGTGTTTATTAATTTACATAGGAACATATTAAACATATTTCTGTTATGAATATGCATAAAATTATTTTTCTACATGGGGATTATGGGTGGAATATTGTTTATAAATATACATAGGACGCTATTTAACCCATTTTTGATACAAATATGCATATAATTATTTTTCTACATAGGGATTATTGGTGGAATACTGTTTTTAAATATACATAGTAACCTATTAAATCCCTTTCTCATAAGAATATGCATATAACTATTTTTTTACATGGGGATTATGAATGGAATATTGTAGTTAAACATACATAGGAATATATTTAACCAATTTCTGATAAGAATATGCATATAAGTATTTTTCTACGTAGGGATGATGGGTGAAATATTGTTTATAAATATACATAGGGACCTATTTAGCCCATTTCTGATAAGACTATGCATATCATTATTTTTCTACATGGGGATTATGGGTTCAATATTGTTTATAAATATACATAGGACCTATTTAACCAATTTTCTATTAAGAATATGCATATAATTATTTTTCTACATGGGGATTATAGTTAGAATATTGTTTATAAATATATATAGGAACCTATTTATGCCATTGCTTACAAAAATACGCATATCATTATTTTTCTACATATGGATTATGGGTGGAATATTGTTTATCCTTATACATTGTAACCTATTTAACCCATTTCTGTTAACAATATGCATATAATTATTTTTTTTACATGGGGATTATGGATGGAATATTGTTTATAAATTTACATAGCAACATATTAAACCTATTTCTGATATGAATGTGCATCTAATCATATTGCTATATGTGGATTATGGGTGGAATATTGTTTATAAATATACATAGTAACCTATTTAACCCATTTCTCATAAGAATATGCATATAATTATTTTTCTACATGGGGATTATGGATGGAATATTGTTGTTAAACATACATAGGAATATATTTATCCCATTTATCACATTTCTTATAAAAATAAACATATAATTATTTTTCTACATTTGGATTATGGGTGGAATATTGTTTATAAATATACATAGGAACCTAATTAAAGAATTTCTGATAAGAATATGCATATAATTTATTTCTACATGGGGATTATTGGTGGAATATTGTTTATATACATACATAGGACCCTATTTAACCAATTTGTGATAAGAATATGCATATAAGTATTTTTCTACATAGGGATTATGGGTGAAATATTGTTTATAAATATACATAGGAACCTAATTAGGAATATATTAAACCCATTTCTGATAAGAATATGAATATAATTATTTTTCTACATGTGGATTGTTTGTGGAATATTGTTTATAAATATACATAGGAACGTATTTAAGCCATTTCTGATAAGAATATGCATATGATTATTTTTCTACATGGGGATTATGGATGGAATATTGTTTATACATTTACATAGGAACATATTAAACCTATTTCTGATATGAATATGCATAACATTATTTTTCTACATGGGGATTATGGGTGGAATATTGTTTATAAATATACATAGTAACCTATTTAACCCATTTCTGATAAGTATATGCATGTCATTATTATTCAGTATGGGGATTATAGGTGGAATATTGTTTATAAATATACATAGGAACTGATTTAACCTGATAAGAATATGCACATAGTTATTTCTCTACATGGGGATTTATGGGTGGAATAATGTTTGTAAATATACATAGTAACCTATTTAACCCATTTCTCATAAGAATATGCACATAATTATTTTTCTACATGGGGATTATGGATGGAATATTGTTTTTAAACATACATAGGAATATATTTATCCAATTTCTTATAAAAATACGCATATAATTATTTTTCTACATATGGATTATGGGTGGAATATTGTTTATAAATATACATAGGAACGTATTTAAGCCATTTCTGATTAGATTATGCATATCATTTTTTTTTCTATATGGGGTTATGGGTGGAATATTGTTTATAAATATACATAGGAACCTAATTAAAGCATTTCTGATAAGAATATGCATATATTTTTTTTTCTACATGGGGATTATTGGTGGAATATTGTTTATATACATACATAGGACCCTATTTAACCAATTTCTGATAAGAATATGCATATAAGTATTTTTCTACACAGGGATTATGGGTGAAATATTGTTTATAAATATACATAGGAACCTAATTAAAGCATTTCTGATAAGAATATGCATATAATATTTTTTCTGCATGGGGATTATAGTGGGAAATTGTTTAAAAAATATACATAGGAACCTATTTAACCCATTTCTGATAAGAATATGCATATAATTATTTTTCTACATAGGGATTATGAATGGAATATTCATTCTAGTTAAACATAGGGATTATGAATGGAATATTCATTCTAGTTAAACATACAAAGGAATATATTTAACCCATTTCTGATAAGAATACGAGTATAATTATTTTTCTACATGGGGATAATGGGTGGAATATTGTTTATAAATATACATAGGCACATAGTTAACCCAATTTCTGATAAGAATATGTATATAAGTATTTTTCTAGGGATTATGGGTGAAATAGTGTTTATTAATTTACATAGGAACATATTAAACATATTTCTGTTATGAATATGCATAAAATTATTTTTCTACATGGGGATTATGGGTGGAATATTGTTTATAAATATACATAGGACGCTATTTAACCCATTTTTGATACAAATATGCATATACTTATTTTTCTACATAGGGATTATTGGTGGAATACTGTTTTTAAATATACATAGTAACCTATTAAACCCATTTCTCATAAGAATATGCATATAACTATTTTTTTACATGGGGATTATGAATGGAATATTGTAGTTAAACATACATAGGAATATATTTAACCAATTTCTGATAAGAATATGCATATAAGTATTTTTCTACGTAGGGATGATGGGTGAAATATTGTTTATAAATATACATAGGGACCTATTTAGCCCATTTCTGATAAGAATATGCATATCATTATTTTTCTACATGGGGATTATGGGTTCAATATTATTTATAAATATACATAGGACCTATTTAACCAATTTTCTATTAAGAATATGCATATAATTATTTTTCTACATGGGGATTATAGTTAGAATATTGTTTATAAATATATATAGGAACCTATTTATGCCATTGCTTACAAAAATACGCATATCATTATTTTTCTACATATGGATTATGGGTGGAATATTGTTTATCAATATACATTGTAACCTATTTAACCCATTTCTGTTAACAATATGCATATAATTATTTTTATACATGGGGATTATGGATGGAATATTGTTTATAAATTTACATAGCAACATATTAAACCTATTTCTGATATGAATGTGCATCTAATCATATTGCTATATGTGGATTATGGGTTGAATATTGTTTATAAATATACATAGGAACGCGTTTAAGCCATTTCTGATAAGAATATGCATATAATTATTTTTCTACATGGGGATTATGGGTGGAATATTTTTGATACATTTACATAGGAACATATTAAACCTATTTCTGATATGAATATGCATAACATTATTTTTCTACATGGGGATTATGGGTGGAATATTGTTTATAAATATACATAGTAACCTATTTAACCCATTTCTCATAAGAATATGCATATAATTATTTTTCTACATGGGGATTATGGATGGAATATTGTTGTTAAACATACATAGGAATATATTTATCCCATTTATCCCATTTCTTATAAAAATACACATATAATTATTTTTCTACATTTGGATTATGGGTGGAATATTGTTTATAAATATACATAGGAACATAATTAAAGAATTTCTGATAAGAATATGCATATAATTTATTTCTACATGGGGATTATTGGTGGAATATTGTTTATATACATACATAGGACCCTATTTAACCAATTTGTGATAAGAATATGCATATAAGTATTTTTCTACATAGGGATTATGGGTGAAATATTGTTTATAAATATACATAGGAACCTAATTAGGAATATATTAAACCCATTTCTGATAAGAATATGAATATAATTATTTTTCTACATGTGGATTGTTTGTGGAATATTGTTTATAAATATACATAGGAACGTATTTAAGCCATTTCTGATAAGAATATTCATATAATTATATTTCTACATGGGGATTATGGGTGGAATATTGTTTATACATTTACATAGGAACATATTAAACCTATTTCTGATATGAATATGCATAACATTATTTTTCTACATGGGGATTATGGGTGGAATATTGTTTATAAATATACATAGTAACCTATTTAACCCATTTCTGATAAGTATATGCATATAATTATTTTTCAGTATGGGGATTATAGGTGGAATATTGTTTATAAATATACATAGGAACTGATTTAACCCATTTCTGGTAAGAACATGCATATAATTATTTTCTACATAGGGATTAATGGCGGAATACTGTTTTTAAATATACATAGTAACTTTTTAACCCATTTCTCACAAGAATATACATATAATTATTTTTCTACATGGGGATTATGGATGGAATATTGTTTCTTAAACATACATAGGAATATATTTATCCAATTTCTTATAAAAATACACATATAATTATTTTGCTACATATGGATTATGGGTGGAATATTGTTTATAAATATACATAGGTACGTATTTAAGCCATTTCTGATAAGAATATGCATATAATTATTTTTTTACATGGGGATTATGGGTGGAATATTGTTTATACATTTACATAGGAACATATTAAACCTATTTCTGATATGAATATGCATAACATTATTTTTCTACATGGGGATTATGGGTGGAATATTGTTTATAAATATACATAGTAACCTAATTAACCCATTTCTGATAAGAATATGCACACAATTATTTCTCTACATGGGGATTATGGGTGGAATAATGTTTGTAAATATACACAGTAACCTATTTAACCCATTTCTCATAAGAATATGCATATAATTATTTTTCTACATGGGGATTATGGATGGAATATTGTTTTTAAACATACATAGGAATATATTTATCCAATTTCTTATAAAAATACGCATATAATTATTTTTCTACATATGGATTATGGGTGGAATATTGTTTATAAATATACATAGGAACGTATTTAAGCCATTTCTGATAAGATTATGCATATCATTTTTTTTCTATATGGGGTAATGGGTGGAATATTGTTTATAAATATACATAGGAACCTAATTAAAGCATTTCTGATAAGAGTATGCATATAATTTTTTTTCTACATGGGGATTATTGGTGGAATATTGTTTATATACATACATAGGACCCTATTTAAGCAATTTCTGATAAGAATATGCATATAAGTATTTTTCTACACAGGGATTATGGGTGAAATATTGTTTATAAATATACATAGGAACCTAATTAAAGCATTTCTGATAAGAATATGCATATAATATTTTTTCTGCATGGGGATTATAGTTTGAAATTGTTTAAAAAATATACATAGGAACCTATTTAACCCATTTCTGATAAGAATATGCATATAATTATTCTTACACATAGGGATTATGAATGGAATATTCATTCTAGTTAAACATAGGGATTATGAATGGAATATTCATTCTAGTTAAACATACAAAGGAATATATTTAACCCATTTCTGATAAGAATACGAATATAATTATTTTTCTACATGAGGATTATGGGTGGAATATTGTTTATAAATATAAATAGGCACATAGTTAACCCAATTTCTGATAAGAATATGTATATAAGTATTTTTCTAGGGATTATGGGTGAAATAGTGTTTATTAATTTACATAGGAACATATTAAACCTATTTCTGATATGAATATGCATAAAATTATTTTTCTACATGGGGATTATGGGTGGAATATTGTTTATAAATTTACATAGCAACATATTAAACCTATTTCTGATATGAATGTGCATATAATTATATTGGTATATGGGGATTATGGGTTGAATATTGTTTATAAATATACATAGGAACGTATTTAAGCCATTTCTGATAAGAATATGCATATAATTATTTTTCTACATGGGGATTATGGATGGAATATTGTTTATACATTTACATAGGAACATATTAAACCTATTTCTGATATGAATATGCATAACATTATTTTTCTACATGGGGATTATGGGTGGAATATTGTTTATAAATATACATAGTAACCTATTTAACCCATTTCTGATAAGTATATGCATGTCATTATTATTCAGTATGGGGATTATAGGTGGAATATTGTTTATAAATATACATAGGAACTGATTTAACCTGATAAGAATATGCACATAGTTATTTCTCTACATGGGGATTATGGGTGGAATAATGTTTGTAAATATACATAGTAACCTATTTAACCCATTTCTCATAAGAATATGCATATAATTATTTTTCTACATGGGGATTATGGATGGAATATTGTTTTTAAACATACATAGGAATATATTTATCCAATTTCTTATAAAAATACGCATATAATTATTTTTCTACATATGGATTATGGGTGGAATATTGTTTATAAATATACATAGGAACGTATTTAAGCCATTTCTGATTAGATTATGCATATAATTTTTTTTCTATATGGGGTTATGGGTGGAATATTGTTTATAAATATACATAGGAACCTAATTAAAGCATTTCTGATAAGAATATGCATATAATTTTTTTTCTACATGGGGATTATTGGTGGAATATTGTTTATATACATACATAGGACCCTATTTAACCAATTTCTGATAAGAATATGCATATAAGTATTTTTCTACACAGGGATTATGGGTGAAATATTGTTTATAAATATACATAGGAACCTAATTAAAGCATTTCTGATAAGAATATGCATATAATATTTTTTCTGCATGGGGATTATAGTGGGAAATTGTTTAAAAAATATACATAGGAACCTATTTAACCCATTTCTGATAAGAATATGCATATAATTATTTTTCTACATAGGGATTATGAATGGAATATTCATTCTAGTTAAACATAGGGATTATGAATGGAATATTCATTCTAGTTAAACATACAAAGGAATATATTTAACCCATTTCTGATAAGAATACGAATATAATTATTTTTCTACATGGGGATTATGGGTGGAATATTGTTTATAAATATACATAGGCACATAGTTAACCCAATTTCTGATAAGAATATGTATATAAGTATTTTTCTAGGGATTATGGGTGAAATAGTGTTTATTAATTTACATAGGAACATATTAAACATATTTCTGTTATGAATATGCATAAAATTATTTTTCTACATGGGGATTATGGGTGGAATATTGTTTATAAATATACATAGGACGCTATTTAACCCATTTTTGATACAAATATGCATATAATTATTTTTCTACATAGGGATTATTGGTGGAATACTGTTTTTAAATATACATAGTAACCTATTAAATCCCTTTCTCATAAGAATATGCATATAACTATTTTTTTACATGGGGATTATGAATGGAATATTGTAGTTAAACATACATAGGAATATATTTAACCAATTTCTGATAAGAATATGCATATAAGTATTTTTCTACGTAGGGATGATGGGTGAAATATTGTTTATAAATATACATAGGGACCTATTTAGCCCATTTCTGATAAGACTATGCATATCATTATTTTTCTACATGGGGATTATGGGTTCAATATTGTTTATAAATATACATAGGACCTATTTAACCAATTTTCTATTAAGAATATGCATATAATTATTTTTCTACATGGGGATTATAGTTAGAATATTGTTTATAAATATATATAGGAACCTATTTATGCCATTGCTTACAAAAATACGCATATCATTATTTTTCTACATATGGATTATGGGTGGAATATTGTTTATCATTATACATTGTAACCTATTTAACCCATTTCTGTTAACAATATGCATATAATTATTTTTTTTACATGGGGATTATGGATGGAATATTGTTTATAAATTTACATAGCAACATATTAAACCTATTTCTGATATGAATGTGCATCTAATCATATTGCTATATGTGGATTATGGGTGGAATATTGTTTATAAATATACATAGTAACCTATTTAACCCATTTCTCATAAGAATATGCATATAATTATTTTTCTACATGGGGATTATGGATGGAATATTGTTGTTAAACATACATAGGAATATATTTATCCCATTTATCACATTTCTTATAAAAATAAACATATAATTATTTTTCTACATTTGGATTATGGGTGGAATATTGTTTATAAATATACATAGGAACCTAATTAAAGAATTTCTGATAAGAATATGCATATAATTTATTTCTACATGGGGATTATTGGTGGAATATTGTTTATATACATACATAGGACCCTATTTAACCAATTTGTGATAAGAATATGCATATAAGTATTTTTCTACATAGGGATTATGGGTGAAATATTGTTTATAAATATACATAGGAACCTAATTAGGAATATATTAAACCCATTTCTGATAAGAATATGAATATAATTATTTTTCTACATGTGGATTGTTTGTGGAATATTGTTTATAAATATACATAGGAACGTATTTAAGCCATTTCTGATAAGAATATGCATATGATTATTTTTCTACATGGGGATTATGGATGGAATATTGTTTATACATTTACATAGGAACATATTAAACCTATTTCTGATATGAATATGCATAACATTATTTTTCTACATGGGGATTATGGGTGGAATATTGTTTATAAATATACATAGTAACCTATTTAACCCATTTCTGATAAGTATATGCATGTCATTATTATTCAGTATGGGGATTATAGGTGGAATATTGTTTATAAATATACATAGGAACTGATTTAACCTGATAAGAATATGCACATAGTTATTTCTCTACATGGGGATTTATGGGTGGAATAATGTTTGTAAATATACATAGTAACCTATTTAACCCATTTCTCATAAGAATATGCACATAATTATTTTTCTACATGGGGATTATGGATGGAATATTGTTTTTAAACATACATAGGAATATATTTATCCAATTTCTTATAAAAATACGCATATAATTATTTTTCTACATATGGATTATGGGTGGAATATTGTTTATAAATATACATAGGAACGTATTTAAGCCATTTCTGATAAGATTATGCATATCATTTTTTTTCTATATGGGGTTATGGGTAGAATATTGTTTATAAATATACATAGGAACCTAATTAAAGCATTTCTGATAAGAATATGCATATAATTTTTTTTCTACATGGGGATTATTGGTGGAATATTGTTTATATACATACATAGGACCCTATTTAACCAATTTCTGATAAGAATATGCATATAAGTATTTTTCTACACAGGGATTATGGGTGAAATATTGTTTATAAATATACATAGGAACCTAATTAAAGCATTTCTGATAAGAATATGCATATAATATTTTTTCTGCATGGGGATTATAGTGGGAAATTGTTTAAAAAATATACATAGGAACCTATTTAACCCATTTCTGATAAGAATATGCATATAATTATTTTTCTACATAGGGATTATGAATGGAATATTCATTTTTGTTAAACATAGGGATTATGAATGGAATATTCACTCTAGTTAAACATACAAAGGAATATATTTAACCCATTTCTGATAAGAATACGAATATAATTATTTTTCTACATGGGGATTACGGGTGGAATATTGTTTATAAATATACATAGGCACATAGTTAACCCAATTTCTGATAAGAATATGTATATAAGTATTTTTCTAGGGATTATGGGTGAAATAGTGTTTATTAATTTACATAGGAACATATTAAACATATTTCTGTTATGAATATGCATAAAATTATTTTTCTACATGGGGATTATGGGTGGAATATTGTTTATAAATATACATAGGACGCTATTTAACCCATTTTTGATACAAATATGCATATAATTATTTTTCTACATAGGGATTATTGGTGGAATACTGTTTTTAAATATACATAGTAACCTATTAAACCCATTTCTCATAAGAATATGCATATAACTATTTTTTTACATGGGGATTATGAATGGAATATTGTAGTTAAACATACATAGGAATATATTTAACCAATTTCTGATAAGAATATGCATATAAGTATTTTTCTACGTAGGGATGATGGGTGAAATATTGTTTATAAATATACATAGGGACCTATTTAGCCCATTTCTGATAAGAATACGCATATCATTATTTTTCTACATCTGGATTATGGGTTCAATATTGTTTATAAATATACATAGGACCTATTTAACCAATTTTCTATTAAGAATATGCATATAATTATTTTTCTACATGGGGATTATAGTTAGAATATTGTTTATAAATATATATAGGAACCTATTTATGCCATTGCTTACAAAAATACGCATATCATTATTTTTCTACATATGGATTATGGGTGGAATATTGTTTATCAATATACATTGTAACCTATTTAACCCATTTCTGTTAACAATATGCATATAATTATTTTTTTACATGGGGATTATGGATGGAATATTGTTTATAAATTTACATAGCAACATATTAAACCTATTTCTGATATGAATGTGCATCTAATCATATTGCTATATGTGGATTATGGGTTGAATATTGTTTATAAATATACATAGGAACGTGTTTAAGCCATTTCTGATAAGAATATGCATATAATTATTTTTCTACATGGGGATTATGGGTGGAATATTTTTCATACATTTACATAGGAACATATTAAACTTATTTCTGATATGAATATGCATAACATTATTTTTCTACATGGGGATTATGGGTGGAATATTGTTTATAAATATACATAGTAACCTATTTAACCCATTTCTCATAAGAATATGCATATAATTATTTTTCTACATGGGGATTATGGATGGAATATTGTTGTTAAACATACATAGGAATATATTTATCCCATTTATCCCATTTCTTATAAAAATACACATATAATTATTTTTCTACATTTGGATTATGGGTGGAATATTGTTTATAAATATACATAGGAACCTAATTAAAGAATTTCTGATAAGAATATGCATATAATTTATTTCTACATGGGGATTATTGGTGGAATATTGTTTATATACATACATAGGACCCTATTTAACCAATTTGTGATAAGAATATGCATATAAGTATTTTTCTACATAGGGATTATGGGTGAAATATTGTTTATAAATATACATAGGAACCTAATTAGGAATATATTAAACCCATTTCTGTTAAGAATATGAATATAATTATTTTTCTACATGTGGATTGTTTGTGGAATATTGTTTATAAATATACATAGGAACGTATTTAAGCCATTTCTGATAAGAATATGCATATAATTATATTTCTACATGGGGATTATGGGTGGAATATTGTTTATACATTTACATAGGAACATATTAAACCTATTTCTGATATGAATATGCATAACATTATTTTTCTACATGGGGATTATGGGTGGAATATTGTTTATAAATATACATAGTAACCTATTTAACCCATTTCTAATAAGTATATGCATATAATTATTTTTCAGTATGGGGATTATAGGTGGAATATTGTTTATAAATATACATAGGAACTGATTTAACCCATTTCTGGTAAGAACATGCATATAATTATTTTCTACATAGGGATTAATGGCGGAATACTGTTTTTAAATATACATAGTAACTTTTTAACCCATTTCTCACAAGAATATACATATAATTATTTTTCTACATGGGGATTATGGATGGAATATTGTTTCTTAAACATACATAGGAATATATTTATCCAATTTCTTATAAAAATACACATATAATTATTTTGCTACATATGGATTATGGGTGGAATATTGTTTATAAATATACATAGGAACGTATTTAAGCCATTTCTGATAAGAATATGCATATAATTATTTTTCTACATGGGGATTATGGGTGGAATATTGTTTATACATTTACATAGGAACATAATACAGGGGGTCCCCTACTTACAAACATCCGACTTACAAACGACTCCTACTTACAAACGGAGGGAGACAACAGGAAGTGAGAGGAAATCTACCCCAAGGAAGGGAAATTCACTCCTGTAAGAGTTATTATGGGAAAAAGGTGTCTCCACTGATGCTTCATCACCTATCCTTATTTCCCTAATAACCCCAAATGTTCAAAATCCAATTGTCATTGGGACAGAAAGTGAGGTGAAATCTTCTGAACAGGGGCACAGACAGCAAAACAAATGTTACAGGGGTGATAACCCTTCCCTATGCTATCTACAAAACTTAAAAATAGATTTTTTGGCTGGAACTACACTTAAAAAATTTACCTGTTCCGACTTACAAACAGATTCAACTTAAGAACAAACCTAAAGTCCCTATCTTGTTTGTAACCCGGGGACCCCCTGTAAACCTATTTCTGATATGAATATGCATAACATTATTTTTCTACATGGGGATTATGGGTGGAATATTGTTTATAAATATACACAGTAACCTAATTAACCCATTTCTGATAAGAATATGCACACAATTATTTCTCTACATGGGGATTATGGGTGGAATAATGTTTGTAAATATACACAGTAACCTATTTAACCCATTTCTCATAAGAATATGCATATAATTATTTTTCTACATGGGGATTATGGATGGAATATTGTTTTTAAACATACATAGGAATATATTTATCCAATTTCTTATAAAAATATGCATATAATTATTTTTCTACATATGGATTATGGGTGGAATATTGTTTATAAATATACATAGGAACGTATTTAAGCCATTTCTGATAAGATTATGCATATCATTTTTTTTCTATATGAGGTAATGGGTGGAATATTGTTTATAAATATAAATAGGAACCTAATTAAAGCATTTCTGATAAGAGTATGCATATAATTTTTTTTCTACATGGGGATTATTGGTGGAATATTGTTTATATACATACATAGGACCCTATTTAAGCAATTTCTGATAAGAATATGCATATAAGTATTTTTCTACACAGGGATTATGGGTGAAATATTGTTTATAAATATACATAGGAACCTAATTAAAGCATTTCTGATAAGAATATGCATATAATATTTTTTCTGCATGGGGATTATAGTGGGAAATTGTTTAAAAAATATACATAGGAACCTATTTAACCCATTTCTGATAAGAATATGCATATAATTATTTTTCTACATAGGGATTATGAATGGAATATTCATTCTAGTTAAACATAGGGATTATGAATGGAATATTCATTCTAGTTAAACATACAAAGGAATATATTTAACCCATTTCTGATAAGAATACGAGTATAATTATTTTTCTACATGGGGATTATGGGTGGAATATTGTTTATAAATATACATAGGCACATAGTTAACCCAATTTCTGATAAGAATATGTATATAAGTATTTTTCTAGGGATGATGGGTGAAATAGTGTTTATTAATTTACATAGGAACATATTAAACATATTTCTGTTATGAATATGCATAAAATTATTTTTCTACATGGGGATTATGGGTGGAATATTGTTTATAAATATACATAGGATGCTATTTAACCCATTTTTGATACAAATATGCATATAATTATTTTTCTACATAGGGATTATTGGTGGAATACTGTTTTTAAATATACATAGTAACCTATTAAACCCATTTCTCATAAGAATATGCATATAACTATTTTTTTACATGGGATTATGAATGGAATATTGTAGTTAAACATACATAGGAATATATTTAACCAATTTCTGATAAGAATATGCATATAAGTATTTTTCTACGTAGGGATGATGGGTGAAATATTGTTTATAAATATACATAGGGACTTATTTAGCCCATTTCTGATAAGAATATGCATATCATTATTTTTCTACATGGGGATTATGGGTTCAATATTATTTATAAATATACATAGGACCTATTTAACCAATTTTCTATTAAGAATATGCATATAATTATTTTTCTACATGGGGATTATAGTTAGAATATTGTTTATAAATATATATAGGAACCTATTTATGCCATTGCTTACAAAAATACGCATATCATTATTTTTCTACATATGGATTATGGGTGGAATATTGTTTATCAATATACATTGTAACCTATTTAACCCATTTCTGTTAACAATATGCATATAATTATTTTTATACATGGGGATTATGGATGGAATATTGTTTATAAATTTACATAGCAACATATTAAACCTATTTCTGATATGAATGTGCATCTAATCATGTTGCTATATGTGGATTATGGGTTGAATATTGTTTATAAATATACATAGGAACGCGTTTAAGCCATTTCTGATAAGAATATGCATATAATTATTTTTCTACATGGGGATTATGGGTGGAATATTTTTGATACATTTACATAGGAACATATTAAACCTATTTCTGATATGAATATGCATAACATTATTTTTCTACATGGGGATTATGGGTGGAATATTGTTTATAAATATACATAGTAACCTATTTAACCCATTTCTCATAAGAATATGCATATAATTATTTTTCTACATGGGGATTATGGATGGAATATTGTTGTTAAACATACATAGGAATATATTTATCCCATTTATCCCATTTCTTATAAAAATACACATATAATTATTTTTCTACATTTGGATTATGGGTGGAATATTGTTTATAAATATACATAGGAACCTAATTAAAGAATTTCTGATAAGAATATGCATATAATTTATTTCTACATGGGGATTATTGGTGGAATATTGTTTATATACATACATAGGACCCTATTTAACCAATTTGTGATAAGAATATGCATATAAGTATTTTTCTACATAGGGATTATGGGTGAAATATTGTTTATAAATATACATAGGAACCTAATTAGGAATATATTAAACCCATTTCTGATAAGAATATGAATATAATTATTTTTCTACATGTGGATTGTTTGTGGAATATTGTTTATAAATATACATAGTAACGTATTTAAGCCATTTCTGATAAGAATATGGATATAATTATATTTCTACATGGGGATTATGGGTGGAATATTGTTTATACATTTACATAGGAACATATTAAACCTATTTCTGATATGAATATGCATAACATTATTTTTCTACATGGGGATTATGGGTGGAATATTGTTTATAAATATACATAGTAACCTATTTAACCCATTTCTGATAAGTATATGCATATAATTATTTTTCAGTATGGGGATTATAGGTGGAATATTGTTTATAAATATACATAGGAACTGATTTAACCCATTTCTGGTAAGAACATGCATATAATTATTTTCTACATAGGGATTAATGGCGGAATACTGTTTTTAAATATACATAGTAACTTTTTAACCCATTTCTCACAAGAATATACATATAATTATTTTTCTACATGGGGATTATGGATGGAATATTGTTTCTTAAACATACATAGGAATATATTTATCCAATTTCTTATAAAAATACACATATAATTATTTTGCTACATATGGATTATGGGTGGAATATTGTTTATAAATATACATAGGAAAGTATTTAAGCCATTTCTGATAAGAATATGCATATAATTATTTTTCTACATGGGGATTATGGGTGGAATATTGTTTATACATTTACATAGGAACATATTAAACCTATTTCTGATATGAATATGCATAACATTATTTTTCTACATGGGGATTATGGGTGGAATATTGTTTATAAATATACATAGTAACCTAATTAACCCATTTCTGATAAGAATATGCACACAATTATTTCTCTACATGGGGATTATGGGTGGAATAATGTTTGTAAATATACACAGTAACCTATTTAACCCATTTCTCATAAGAATATGCATATAATTATTTTTCTACATGGGGATTATGGATGGAATATTGTTTTTAAACATACATAGGAATATATTTATCCAATTTCTTATAAAAATACGCATATAATTATTTTTCTACATATGGATTATGGGTGGAATATTGTTTATAAATATACATAGGAACGTATTTAAGCCATTTCTGATAAGATTATGCATATCATTTTTTTTCTATATGGGGTAATGGGTGGAATATTGTTTATAAATATACATAGGAACCTAATTAAAGCATTTCTGATAAGAGTATGCATATAATTTTTTTTCTACATGGGGATTATTGGTGGAATATTGTTTATATACATACATAGGACCCTATTTAAGCAATTTCTGATAAGAATATGCATATAAGTATTTTTCTACACAGGGATTATGGGTGAAATATTGTTTATAAATATACATAGGAACCTAATTAAAGCATTTCTGATAAGAATATGCATATAATATTTTTTCTGCATGGGGATTATAGTGGGAAATTGTTTAAAAAATATACATAGGAACCTATTTAACCCATTTCTGATAAGAATATGCATATAATTATTCTTCTACATAGGGATTATGAATGGAATATTCATTCTAGTTAAACATAGGGATTATGAATGGAATATTCATTCTAGTTAAACATACAAAGGAATATATTTAACCCATTTCTGATAAGAATACGAATATAATTATTTTTCTACATGAGGATTATGGGTGGAATATTGTTTATAAATATAAATAGGCACATAGTTAACCCAATTTCTGATAAGAATATGTATATAAGTATTTTTCTAGGGATTATGGGTGAAATAGTGTTTATTAATTTACATAGGAACATATTAAACCTATTTCTGATATGAATATGCATAAAATTATTTTTCTACATGGGGATTATGGGTGGAATATTGTTTATAAATTTACATAGCAACATATTAAACCTATTTCTGATATGAATGTGCATATAATTATATTGGTATATGGGGATTATGGGTTGAATATTGTTTATAAATATACATAGGAACGTATTTAAGCCATTTCTGATAAGAATATGCATATAATTATTTTTCTACATGGGGATTATGGATGGAATATTGTTTATACATTTACATAGGAACATATTAAACCTATTTCTGATATGAATATGCATAACATTATTTTTCTACATGGGGATTATGGGTGGAATATTGTTTATAAATATACATAGTAACCTATTTAACCCATTTCTGATAAGTATATGCATGTCATTATTATTCAGTATGGGGATTATAGGTGGAATATTGTTTATAAATATACATAGGAACTGATTTAACCTGATAAGAATATGCACATAATTATTTCTCTACAGGGGGATTATGGGTGGAATAATGTTTGTAAATATACATAGTAACCTATTTAACCCATTTCTCATAAGAATATGCATATAATTATTTTTCTACATGGGGATTATGGATGGAATATTGTTTTTAAACATACATAGGAATATATTTATCCAATTTCTTATAAAAATACGCATATAATTATTTTTCTACATATGGATTATGGGTGGAATATTGTTTATAAATATACATAGGAACGTATTTAAGCCATTTCTGATTAGATTATGCATATCATTTTTTTTTCTATATGGGGTTATGGGTGGAATATTGTTTATAAATATACATAGGAACCTAATTAAAGCATTTCTGATAAGAATATGCATATATTTTTTTTTCTACATGGGGATTATTGGTGGAATATTGTTTATATACATACATAGGACCCTATTTAACCAATTTGTGATAAGAATATGCATATAAGTATTTTTCTACATAGGGATTATGGGTGAAATATTGTTTATAAATATACATAGGAACCTAATTAGGAATATATTAAACCCATTTCTGATAAGAATATGAATATAATTATTTTTCTACATGTGGATTGTTTGTGGAATATTGTTTATAAATATACATAGGAACGTATTTAAGCCATTTCTGATAAGAATATGCATATAATTATATTTCTACATGGGGATTATGGGTGGAATATTGTTTATACATTTACATAGGAACATATTAAACCTATTTCTGATATGAATATGCATAACATTATTTTTCTACATGGGGATTATGGGTGGAATATTGTTTATAAATATTTCTAGTAACCTATTTAACCCATTTCTGATAAGTATATGCATATAATTATTTTTCAGTATGGGGATTATAGGTGGAATATTGTTTATAAATATACATAGGAACTGATTTAACCCATTTCTGGTAAGAACATGCATATAATTATTTTCTACATAGGGATTAATGGCGGAATACTGTTTTTAAATATACATAGTAACTTTTTAACCCATTTCTCACAAGAATATACATATAATTATTTTTCTACATGGGGATTATGGATGGAATATTGTTTCTTAAACATACATAGGAATATATTTATCCAATTTCTTATAAAAATACACATATAATTATTTTGCTACATATGGATTATGGGTGGAATATTGTTTATAAATATACATAGTAACCTAATTAACCCATTTCTGATAAGAATATGCACACAATTATTTCTCTACATGGGGATTATGGGTGGAATAATGTTTGTAAATATACACAGTAACCTATTTAACCCATTTCTCATAAGAATATGCATATAATTATTTTTCTACATGGGGATTATGGATGGAATATTGTTTTTAAACATACATAGGAATATATTTATCCAATTTCTTATAAAAATACGCATATAATTATTTTTCTACATATGGATTATGGGTGGAATATTATTTATAAATATACATAGGAACGTATTTAAGCCATTTCTGATAAGATTATGCATATCATTTTTTTTTATATGGGGTAATGGGTGGAATATTGTTTATAAATATACATAGGAACCTAATTAAAGCATTTCTGATAAGAGTATGCATATAATTTTTTTTCTACATGGGGATTATTGGTGGAATATTGTTTATATACATACATAGGACCCTATTTAAGCAATTTCTGATAAGAATATGCATATAAGTATTTTTCTACACAGGGATTATGGGTGAAATATTGTTTATAAATATACATAGGAACCTAATTAAAGCATTTCTGATAAGAATATGTATATAATATTTTTTCTGCATGGGGATTATAGTGGGAAATTGTTTAAAAAATATACATAGGAACCTATTTAACCCATTTCTGATAAGAATATGCATATAATTATTTTTCTACATAGGGATTATGAATGGAATATTCATTCTAGTTAAACATAGGGATTATGAATGGAATATTCATTCTAGTTAAACATACAAAGGAATATATTTAACCCATTTCTGATAAGAATACGAGTATAATTATTTTTCTACATGGGGATTATGGGTGGAATATTGTTTATAAATATACATAGGCACATAGTTAACCCAATTTCTGATAAGAATATGTATATAAGTATTTTTCTAGGGATTATGGGTGAAATAGTGTTTATTAATTTACATAGGAACATATTAAACATATTTCTGTTATGAATATGCATAAAATTATTTTTCTACATGGGGATTATGGGTGGAATATTGTTTATAAATATACATAGGATGCTATTTAACCCATTTTTGATACAAATATGC